>NC_069684.1:59716688-60016747 GCF_023699985.2 Odocoileus virginianus
TAAGATGTTATGTTAGCTTCCGCTGTATAGCAGTGTGAATCAGCCATAGGTACACATTTCTCCCCTCCCTCTTGGGCCTCCTTTCCACTCACCTTTATGCCACCCATGTAGGACATCACAGAGCATCAGGCTGAATTCCATGTGCTAGAGAGCAGCTTCCCACTAGCTAGCTATTTCACACATAGTAGTGTATATAAATCAGTCCTTACTTTTGAGAACTGGATGTGCCTTTTCTGTATTTTTTCAATGTTGCTGCCAAGACTGTGCAGAACATCGATAAGCAGCTATAGAATAGTATTATGGATGACCAGGAAAATACTCCTTTTCCATGAATGAGGATGTTGAAGACTGCATTATATAGGAGATTCTAGTCAGTTTAGTGTGTGAGCACCACCAGCTTTTCACTGGTGTGGAAATTTGAGAGAAGTTAGAATGGTCCTCTTAAGTGGTCAGGTGGCAGAAAACTTGAATTGATTAGACATGACTTAATAAATTAATATACCACTCCAGATAACCAAATTTCTTGTCTTGTAGTAATATAGCCTATGTTAAGACAAATTTTAATTATATTAAGCAATAATTATTAGGATGATGGATATTTGTGTATACCTAATACAAAATCTAATGGGAGCTTACATTTAACTGTGCTCTTTCATTTTATTAGTATTTAGTGGCGAATTCTTCATGCATGCCTTTTTTTGCTCTAACAGATTATTTTAAGAGGGGTAATAAAAGCTAAACAATATTGATTAGATGGTAAAATAAAGATGCTTACAAAAAAGGGACTATGTAGGCTGTGTTCACCAATAATATTTATATTTTTAACAGATTAGATAAGTAAACCCAGAAACTCGGATTTGTATTTTTGCATTGGTTATTTTTTATCACTAGGAAAAATTGAAGTGTTTTAAAGAGGACATGCTAGTTTTTAACAAAGCTTTTCTGAAAAACATCTTTGAAATCATCACCAGTCTTTGCAGGTTTGGGTTCAGATAGAGTCAGCTATGATCAAAATAAATTGATACTCCATAAAAAGGAGAAGCAGAATAATTTATATTCAGCAAAAGCTCAAATACTAATTCAGAGAGAAGATTTCAAGATGAAATATATCCTGGAGTTAAAAAAAAAAAATCTAATTACCCTGACTACTGCATTCCTTAGCAAACCAAATTTTACTTTTGTATCTGTGCTATGAAGGCAGTGCCTAGTCGGGTTTAATGGAGTTCTTTTTTCATTACAATCTGTAGATTTTGCTTATTCCTAAGAATAAAAATAAAATTTTCAGAAAAGCTGATGCAGAGTGATAATTTTTCATGAGTGTATCTGTCTCTAAAACCAGATTCTTAACTCATGTTTTATTCAGTGATTACATTTACTTGCAGTTTTATTAGGGAAAAAAAGTTAAACTCATGTAATACGAAGAGCAAGAAATAAAAATATATTTTGTCTATTCTTATTATATTTTTCCTATATGTTAGTGATACACATTTTAAGTTCTCATCTTCATGGAGTTTCGTGGTTCTCATGTGTGCACATTTCGCTAATCCTTCTCTCTGCAATGTATCTTAGATGCTTTTGCCTTATGAAAACACCTGAACAAATTATACATCTCACCATTGCAGCTTTCAACTATCATAATCTTTAACTTTCTTGTCAAGGAATTATTGTCTTCCTTTTGTGCAAATATTTAATTGTTCAGGTTAATCCGATTTATGTGGTCAGGAAAATACAGTGCATTCTGAATTTGACCTTCTTTATTAAATATTCTGCTACAACACTCATGGTTGCTGAATTGTACAAGCTACTGAAATAAATATGAGTGCTAGCAAAAACCTTGATTACAAATAACAAGCCATGCTTTATTAATCTTCCAAATAGCTACACAAGCATTCCTTTCCCCCCCACAACTTCTTAGAAGAAGAATAGTATAATGGGTAGATCAGTGGAGTTAACAACAAAGAAAAGAACAGCATCATTTGATTTTTAAAGTTATAGTCCATTCTTTTTATTTTAATCTTCTTAGCCTCAAAGCAACTTAATACTCTTTCTGCATTTTTAGGCTATTGTATTTCTTGTGTTTAAAAGTTGAATACTGAAAGATTTCCACCTGTAGGACAAGCAGTTTTATATTTAAATATATCTGTAAGGTGTTTTCATTAATTTTATTATATTTCAAGAGAAATTTCAGAGCCTAATACATAATAGTGACAACAAAGGAATGATTCTATAGACAGAAACCAAAGTATAAGTGTTAAGATCTAAATGCAAGCAAATGCTTAAAATGCAAACAGCAAGTCATTATATCAGGATCATATAAGACATGATGGCTAGAGAGGATGCAAAGCTAAATTGGTGTCTAATTTGAGTTAGCAAAGTTTTCAGTCTTGAGCTTAATTAGTAGAGGGGCATAGTGAATTAAAGAACCCTCTGCCAAGTCAGAAACAGAGGAGGGCAAGAAGCAATAACAGCAAAAAAGATGCAGACTTAGAGGAGTCAAATTAAGATTGATATTAATTAAAAGTGGATGAAAGAGGAGAAGTAGAAGTTTTACAGTGATCTGATAAAATGCATGTATCTATCAGATGTTAATAATGTAAATATAGGTATTTGCTTTGCATTTTGAACAACTGCCATTTAGGGTAACCAAAAGAGATACACTTACATTTTTTAAAAGTATGTAATTAAACGTTAATATCAGCTTTCATTACACACCCCTGTGTTTCTTATGTTAGATATTGTTATTGTTATGTATCATCCCTTGGTCATTGTTATATGCATCCCTAATAAAACAACCCTTTTATTGAGTCTGTATAGCCAATTAACATTTTGTGTATCTTTTAGTGGATATGAATATGATGATAAAGCAACACCAGTTGTTTGAGGCTTAGATTCTAGTCCTGCCTGCTGCTGCTAAGTCGCATCAGTCATGTCCGACTCTGTGCGACCCCGGAGACGGCAGCCCACTAGGCTCCGCCGTCCCTGGGATTCTAGTGTTTACTATACAGTAAATGCTGGGTATCTGTCTCTTTTATAAAATGGATGTTGTAATACAGCTCCGCCTATGTGGGAGAGTTAAATACACAGTCTGTTAGTGGCCATCTGAGTCTTCCTTCATGAAACTGTCCTCAGCTCATATTCTCACCTCCCACAGAGAATATGGGAGAACACCCGTATTCTTTACTAGCCTATGATCTAGTATCTTGGTCCCTTAAATTGTAAGATTCTGAAATGCAGCTCTTAAAACCATTCAATTTCTGTGAAATTGGAATGTGTTTTGTCACCTGTGGGGGCCTCACGGGCTCCTATGCGCTGCTGGCTGGGCGGCAGTCAGGCTTGGCTGTCACCCTGTGTGAGAGTTTGTTTTTCCTGATTAGACAGGACACACCCTCAGCGTTTCATCCCACAAACCATTTTAGATCCATTCGAGGAGGAACTGTGTGTCTCGCATTGACACCTTCTGGTATGATTATGAAAGTGACAGCATGAAAACTTGGGAAGCTTGGAGGACAGTCCCACCGCCAACTTATTTAATGATGTTGTGTGAAAAACACAGGCATAAATGGCTCCAACTTGCAAAATTATTCAAAAGAATTAGACTTGCAACATAATGTTAGAAATATTCTAACCAGTTCATTTTGCTCCTGTTTTCCTGTTGATATATGCACAAGAGTGATATCTAATATGTATTTTTAAAGTCTACTATAGCTTTTACAGTGAGTGAAAAAGGACAAATTTCAAGTTATAGCATTGTGTCATGGTTTAATTGGCAAGCATTTAAAATTTTCTAGTGGTCACTGAACAGCTGGTAATTGCTAGGGCTTTATGTGATACATGTCTTTTTTTTAAAGATTTTTTTTGATGCGGACCATTTTAAAATTCTTCGTTGAATTTGTTACAACATTATTTCTGTTTTATGTTTTGGATTTTTGGTCACAAGGTATGTGTGATCTTAGCTTCCTAACTAGGGATGGAACATATACCCGCTGCATTGGAAGGCAGTCTGAACCACTGGATCACCATGGAAGTCACCATGTCTTAACTGGGTTTACTAAACCAGATCTCATGCTTCAGAGGTTCCTTTCCTACTCTGTCAACTAAAGAACACAGTTTTCCCCTAGACTCTATTTCTATTGGGCCTTCCTCTATGTAGATTAAGCAAATTAGACACTGATAGCTTCATAGATGTCACGGTGGTGCGCCAATGATCCCCATAATGTATTTGCATTTTGTCAATGGTTTTTGGAGCCCAAAAGCCCAAGATTATTCTTATGATTAACTCATGCTTATACCAACAATTTGATTGTCAGTGACAGTAGTTCTTAGGTTCTTCCCATGTGCGCTTATCTGGGATCAATGAGTGATGATTTTTTAACTATTATTTGAAAGTTAAAATATATCTTTCCATTTATATAAAAATACATATATATTTCAGAAAAATGTGAAAAATATATAAATATAGAAGCAGTGGC
Source organism: Odocoileus virginianus (assembly GCF_023699985.2). Classification (NCBI taxonomy): domain Eukaryota; kingdom Metazoa; phylum Chordata; class Mammalia; order Artiodactyla; family Cervidae; genus Odocoileus; species Odocoileus virginianus. Next base: position 59,721,158 of record NC_069684.1, read on the forward strand.
AGAATATTCATAATCTTACACCACCCATCTAGAGTTTACACTTTCTTTTGTATCTTTCAGGTCATTTTGTTTCTATAAATTGTGATCATATATGTGTATAATAGTGTTTCTTTCTCCTTTCATTTAACACTTAATAGTTTATCTTGCTATGAAACTCCATACACCTTACCTAAATATCTATCTGTTACTCAATCAAACACACAGATTTCATGTCCCTATAGTTACAAATTGGTATTGTTTTAAATTTATATTCTTTAGTAAATATCTTGAACAGGAACCTTTTTTGTTTACCTTGCATGATTTCAGGTCATTTCTTTAGTATAAATACATGAACTCTCAGAATTCATTGTCAAAGAGGATAACTTTCTTCAAGGCTTTATGTTTTTGTCACCAGATCCCTTTCTGAGAGCTTTAAAACAATGTACCACCCCAACAGAGATGAATAAGTAGACATGGGCATATTTTTCATCAAAGAGGAAAAAAATCAATTGTCTAACATTTTCTCTTCAAAATTCTTTGATTTTTCTGTCAATATTAACGAGTCCTGATATAATCAGGGAATAACCAGGCGAGCATGTGGACAAACAAAACAAAGTTAACAAGCAAATGAAACAAAGGAGGACACACAGGACATACTGGAAAATAGAATCTGGGCAACATAAAATTAACAGAACTTCAGAGATGATCAGGCCTGGATTATGCTCTTGAGCATTTTTGGCGAAGAACTTTGCAATCCTTAAATGTGAAGGGAGTTGAACATTTTGAAAATTAATGAGAACTCTCCTGGATAGTATCTGTGGGTTGTATTTATATTTCTGCTCAAATTGTAAAGCGTGGTGCTAGTGTAAGTAGCCCTTTTTGGACTGAGCTGGCACTCTCTACTGTCAGAACCTTTTACTTATAAACGAGTCTGTCCCTCCCTGGATGTGCAATTTTTAAGTTCAGTTTGAGAACCTCATCTTCCTGAGGACATTCTGAATTTCAGTATGTTTGACAAAGGTTTGCTACTAATCATTTATAATGTTGGGAGTGTTTTATCATCTCTTTGTATGACCCTGTTACCTGAAGCCTTTTTGTATTCTGAATATTTTGTGCTCCACATGGCTGCGACTGTGGAATATTACTACTTTAGATGGAAGATTTTTGAGATTTTGAGATTGAGGCATAAACATGTACACTGTAACTCTATCTCTGAGCTATTAAATGTCCCCCATAATTCAGAGTTCAGCATTTTCACGCTTTATCACCTAAATTCCCATCCAATGTCAGTTCTATTTGCCAAAATCCTAATTGAGCTTGTGATGCTTAAGGAAATTGCATTGATCTCCTTGGAAGAGGTTATGGGAATTCCCTGGTGATCCAGGGGCTGGGACTCTGTGTTTTCACCACCAAGTGTGCAGGTTCAGTCTCTAGATGGGGAACTAAAATGCTGCAGGCTGCACAGCATGGCCAAAAAAAAAAAAAGAGATTATCATCATTTTATATGTGTATTCCATAAATCTGTGTATTGCTTCTCCAATATTTCCATGGTCCAAATCATATCTTTGATGTCTTGACATGCTCATAGAAAATTTCATATATATACCTTTGTGAAGTGAAGTGAAGTCGCTCAGTTGTGTCTGACTCTTTGCAACCCCATGGACAGTAGCCTACCAGGCTCTGCGGTACATGGGATTTTCCAGGCAAGAATACTGGAGTGGGCTGCCATTTCCTTCTCCAGGGGATCTTCCCAACCCAGGGATCGAACTCGGGTCTCCTGCATTGCAGACAGACGCTTTACCATCTGAGCCACTAGGGAAGTCATATATACCTTTAATCCATGTCAAAGTTTTATTACAAATGAAAAAGTTTAAATTTTGGAACGACAGTATTTTTAAGGAAATTTTCATGTGTGGCTGTGTGGATCTTTGTTGCGGTGCACAGGTTCTTTGTTACTGCACGTGGGCTTTGTCTACTTGTGGTGAGTGGGGGCTACTCTAGTGGGGTTCAGGCTTCCTGGTGTCTTCTCTTGTGGCAGAGCGCTGACTCTAGGGTGCACAGGCTTCAGTTGTTGTGACACATGGGCTAGTTGCCTCACAGCATGTGGTAACTTCCCAGACCAGGGATCGAACCCATGTCTCCCATGTTGACAGGCATGTTCTTAACCACCGGACCACTAGGGAAGTCCTACTCTTTTTAATCTCTTCTTTTCCACCGACTATTTCCCTTCTGCCTACAAAGCATGGCAACGTCTTCCCTTGATTCTGATACACTGAGTAACTCTATCCCTTTCCAATAATTTATACATAGTATACATTTATAAGTAAAGGGCTTCCCTGGTGGCTCAGCTGGTAAAGAATCCGCCTGCTATGTGGGAGACAGGGTTCAGTCCCTGGATTGGGAAGATCCCCTGGAGAAGGGAAAGGATATCCTCCAGTATTCTGGCCTGGAGAATTCCATGGACTGTATAGTCTATGAGATCGCAAAGAGTCAGACACGGCCGAGCGACTTTCACTTTATAAGAACACAGGCAAATGTGTATTAATGATATGTGACTTCTAAATGTCACTGATATTACATATCATGTGTTATCTGACTTGTGTATTCACTGTTCTCAAACTGCTCTTTCCAGGCTCACTTCTCTATTTGAAGGAAGGATTTTTCTGTCTTCATTTAAATTAGTCTAACTAATAAGCACCTACTCATTCTTTTTTTTTTATGACTTGAGTCTTTTATTTTTTTTCATTTATTTTTATTAGTTGGAGGCTAATTACTTTACAATATTGTAGTGGTTTTGTCATACATTGACATGAATCAGCCATCGATTTACATGTATTCCCCATCCCAATCCCCCCTCCCACCTCCCTCTCTACCCTATCCCTCTGGGTCTTCCCAGTGCACCAGGCCCGAGCACTTGTCCCATGCATCCAACCTGGGCTGGTGATCTGTTTCACCATAGATAATATACATGTTTCGATCCTGTTCACCAACTCATTCTTATCACTTCTTTCTTCCTTGATCTTAGTGACACTGCACTTTGTAATTATAATTATACCTAATCTCCTTTAAGGTTTTTCCAGTGGTCATGTATGGATGTGAGAGTTGGACTCTGAAGAAACCTGAGCGCCAAAAAATTGATGCTTTTGAACTATGGTGTTGGAGAAAACTCTTGAGAGTCCCTTGGACTGCAAGGAGATCCAATGAGTCTGTCCTAAAGGAGATCAGTCCTGGGTGTACATTGGAAGGACTGATGCTGAAGCTGAAACTCCAATACTTGGCCACCTCATGCAAAGAGTTGACTCGTTGGAAAAGACCCAGATGCTGGGAGGGATTGGGGGCAGGAGGAGAAGGGGACGACAGAGGATGAGATGGCTGGATGGCATCACCGACTCGATGGGCATGAGTTTGAGTAAACTCCGGGAGTTGGTGATGGACAGGGAGGCCTGGTGTGCTGCGATTCATAGGGTTGCAAAGAGTCAGACATGACTGAGTGACTGAACTGAACTGAACTGAACTGAACTGAATCTCCTTTAAGGCCACACATACGTCTTCAAACTGTAAATCACCCTACCTCCTCCCTATAAAATATAAGGCAAAAAGCACTGATCTTTGGATCTGAAATTCTCTCCCTATTGCAAAAGCCTGAATAAAATCAATTCCCTTGCTTGTTTCCTGTCTTTGACAGTGTCTCAAAATAACCTCTTCCAGTTCATCTCCTGCTTTGCGTGGTCAGTTCTGATTTTGCACTCTCTATCTACCTGACTCTTAAGAGTTGTTCTCTATGGTTCCTGTTTTTAAATTACAACATTGGCTGAGTAATTAAATCCTTTCAAAATTCTCAACTTCCACCATGGTACCTCTCTTTGAAATTCCAATTACATACTTCTAATGGCCCACTGAATATTCCTAGATAAAGATGAATCTTTTCTTCAAATTCAGCATGTACCAAACTGAGCCTATTTCCCCCATCCCACTTTATCCTGATCTTCCTTTTATATTTTCATTATTGATATCTGGAATTATTTATTTATTGTCTATGCAAGTTTCCAAAGCAGGAAACTGAATATATCTCTCTTTCCTTACATCTAATATCCAATCAATCACTAAGTCTTTCTTTTAATTTCCCCACGTTGAGGATTTCATTTAGACCTTCATCATCTGTCACTTAAAAGTCTGCATAAATTCATACCCAATTCCTCAGCCTTTGATCATAACCTCCCTACAAATTATTCTCAACAATGTTACTAAAATTGTCTTCAAGAATGCAAAGCAGATCATGTCTCCTAGTTTTAAAAAGGAAATATCAAATTCCTTAACTTGGCACTAAAGATCCCTTGGGATTTGGACCCAGCATATCTCACCAAACTCTGATCCTTTAAACTCAACCCGTGTTCCAGAAATAAATGTCAAAATGCCAGACTATGTGCTACACCTCCTCAGTCACTCAAGTCCATGTTCGCACACTGGCTGGGTTCCTCATCCCCTTCTTATTGGCATGATTTCTTTAAAACTTTATCCAAATATCTCCACAAAAAGTTTTCATGTATATCTCTTTCTTTATCTTGAGTTATGTCTTCCTCCCAGATTCTCTTCTAGCATTCCCATCACACCACATCACAATTACTCATTTGTTTCACCCGCACAAGCTGGCTATAGATCCACTGTCTTCTATATTCCTGTATATGAGTACATTGCGTTGCAGTTTCCACATTTGGCTCCTGGAGGGCTGTCTGTTCGGGCCTCTTCCCTTCCACTTGTGAAACTGCAAGAATGCTGGAGTTGAAGTTACTTAGCACAGACCAGGTCATGTAGATTTATAATCCTCTTCATGGGGAGGCCTAAGGTTGCAGACATGGGCTATGGTAGCAAGAAATTGTTCATCCCATAATATTTTAGTCATTGTCTATGTTGCTTTTTGACATTCTCTCATCCCTAAACAAATGTCCCAGGCACACTTACCTTCCAAATATATCATTTGACCTTTCTTAGCCTGGTTATCCCTTTCACTCCTCTAGACCATCTCAACCATTACTTTTGTTTGCCCAATGTTTCCAAGCACTCTTCCTTTGCGAAGCTGGTTGCTGAAGAGGATATCAGCAAAATCTTAGAAGTAAAAATCTTGCCCTGAGTCTTTCCTCCTGAGATCTGAAGTTACACAGAGCTGTCAGGGGACCAGGATGGACCCACAGTGCATTCCTTGGCAGTCAAGCAAGGAATTTACTGAAACAGGAAATTACCTATCTGTGCTTAGTCGTTCTGTCCTGTCCGGCTCTTTTTCTTTGCGACCCCATGGACTGTAGCCCGCCAGGCTCCTCTGTCTATGGCGATTCTCCAGGCAAGAATACTGGAGTGGGTTGCCATGCCCTCCTCTAGGGGATCTTCCCAATCCAGGGATCAAACCCAGGTCTCCCACATTGCAGGTGGATTCTTTACCATCTGATCCCCTGGGGAAACCCACCTGTTACCTAGAAAAGGGATTATCTCGGTTGGAAGCAGAGCTCAGAACATGGGTGTAAGAGTTCATAGATGTAGGACTTTTTCTGGATGAGAAAACAGTCAAGACTGAAATGAAAGAAGAGAGAGAAAGGAAGAAAGATGCGTGTGTTTGTGGGTGTGTGTGTGCATGTGTGTGCGTGTGTGTATGTGTGCATGTGTGTGTGCATGTGCATGTGTGTGCGCATGTGTGTGCGTGTGTGTATGTGTGCATGTGTGTGTGCATGTGTGTGCATGTGTGTATGTGCATGTGTATGCGTGTGCGCGTGTATGTATGCATGCTTAGTCTCTTCAGCTGTGTTCAACTCTTTGCAACCCTATGGACTGTAGCCCGCCCAGCCCTGGGATTCTTCAGGCAAGAATACTGGAGCGGGTTGCCATGCCCTCCTCCAGGGTATGTATATATATGATGAGAGAGAGAAACCCACTTTTAGGAAAGAGGGAACAGTGTCAGTGCTGGGCTTTGGGAAACGATACCTGAACACTGGTGTTGTGACCATGAGACTCAGTAATTGAGTTTTCTGCAGCCTGTGTAGGGTCTTAAAATGGCAAGAGTCATTTTAAGAGAGAGACAGAACTTCAGCATAAGCTTCAGTTTCAAGAACTTAGGACAGGAAGTAGTAAGAGTAGAGGACTAACCAAACTTGAATTTTTTATTTAATTGACATTTAGAAACAAGCAGGTTTCATTTGTGTCTGGCAAGAATTTGGGGGTAATTTAAGGTGGACCCACATCTTGCTTATGGACAGTGGATGATTGCTTGAGAGGCTGAATGAACTAAAGCTAGGTATGACTCAAGAGGACTATAGTAAATAAATAGGGGGATGTCAAAACTTCCTGTGACTAAAATATAGTATGAGAAAAACTTCATTTTCCAGTTTAAGTAGAAAAAAGAAAAGGCAATTAAGGGGATTCCTTGACGGTCTGAGCTTTCACTGCCAGTGGCCTGAGTTCAGCGCCTGGTGAGGAAACTAAGACCCTGTAAGCTGGGCGATGTGGCAGAAAAACAGGGCAATTGATAAAACCATTTCAGTAGGTCCTCTAGCCATTGAAAAATGTTGCTTATCCAGTAAGAGGTACAAGTTTAGGGAATTTGAAAGGTAGTTAATACAGTGTGAAGGCATGTATAAGACATATGTCACATTGCAAGGAGATGGGATTTTTTTAAAAACATTTAATTGAAGTATAGTTGATTTACAGTGTTGTTTCTGTACGGCAAAGTGACTCAGTTATATATACACATTATTTTTCATATTCCTTTCTATTATGGTTTATTGCCAGATATTAAATGTAACTTCCTGAGCTATACAGTAGTTGTTTATACATCCTATAGATAGTAGTTTGCATCTACTAATCCCAAACTCCCAGTCCTTAAGGAAAATTTATTCTGAAGGACAGAGGCCTATAGAAATATTTCCGTGGATTAATACATAGTGAAGCCTCTGTTATGCCAACACAACTGACCTTTACCATCAGAATGCTAGGCTTGAGTATTTCTACAAGTATTATTTTTTTGAAAATGTGAACTTGGAAGAGTCTGCATCTATTAACCATGCCATTGCAAAAGCAATTTCTCTTGAAAATGTAAAACAGAAATCCTAGAGGTGAAATATTCTAGGTCAGGGCAAGTGATCAACACAGAAGACTGCTCTGGACTAGAAGAAATTGCCTTGGAAAAGGTGTGTATTCAAGGAGGAGCTAGACACAGAGTTGATAACAGTCAAGCTTTGTGTTTCTGAAAATGCAGCAGGCATTTTGATTGCTTTTGGCTCTTCTGGTCCCATTTTATTAACAATTAAGACTAAAATCCTCTTTCACATGAGCTTAGAGTCAAGCAGAAATGCATTTTATCATGGCACAATAACTCTTCCTTCCTTGTCTCATAACATTTTTGTGCTGGAAGGGGGAAAAGTATCATGCTTCATAAAACATCAGGTTACGATTATGCATACCATAGATTTTTTTTCTACATCTGTGTGAGAAAAGTGTGTGTTTTGTGGTCCTTATGAATTTGGGGATTAACAAATTTCTCAAGGTATATTTTTCATGACATCCAATGATCTTTTTTTTTTTTAAGAAAGGAAAGTCTAATTACTGATAAAGTAGTTTTACCTAAACTAAAAAGGAATGGTCCAATTCAGAGTACCAAAACTTTTGTAAGAGGTTGCATTTCTGAATGATGATGCATGGGGCCCTATGGCCACATCCGAGTGTCTTAGGAGATTCTGTTTTGCTCTAACATTGACTTTTTCTGAGCAGACCAATAGCTTTATGAATCTCTGTGCTATGTAGGAAGTTGGAGCCATATCTATATACATGAAGCAGTGCTTCTTCTGATTTTAACCTAGATAAATTAATCCACAGAGACCAGAGAAACACTTTTATGTGAAGCGATTCGAGGGACCGCCAACTTCTTGAAGAGATGACTCTAGAACTAAGAACATGATGTAGTCAGGGTAGACATCTGTGTGGAATCACTGCTGAAATAACACTCAGGCATTTTAATTAGACACATTACATAAAAAGAGCTTATTTCAGTGTTACATAAAGTTACACTTAATAAATATGAATTGTAGATATTCACCAAAGCCAAATGGTCAGAGGCTGTCACAAAAAAAAAAAAAAAAAAAAAAAAGAAAAGAAAAGAAAGAAGAAAGAAAAGAGAGAGGTTGATCTTACTGATATGGGTCCACTAACTTAGAACTGGATCAAAGAAATTATGTGATTATTGTCTTCAAGGTCATTTAAGAATTAATGTACATTCACTTAGGTTTTTCCATTACTGGAAAATTATCTGGTATTCATTACAACATAGTGTCCTGAATATATTAAGTACATTTTTTGCTACTAAATCATTTGGCCACTAAATAATTTGCCTAAAGATGCAGAGATAAGCACCACCCCTGTACCTGTCAAATTATCTGTTTTTTTTTTCCACCGAAGAGAACAAGACCTTAAAAATTAATAAATAAGAATGAATACCCAGACAATTAAAATGACATTCTTGGATGTCTTAGTGATGCCATATTGCAATATAAGTTCCTAAACACTCTCAAATAACCTGTTGATCTTGTCATGAACTGTATTAGTTTTAAGTCTTCTAACCTGCAGACCAGACTTTTAAGAAGCAGTGTTTTAGAGAATTTTTGGGTCTGGGGAATAGGATGCTTTTTTGTGGAGTTCTTGTATGATTATAGGGTGAAAGCTAGAGGAAAACGTCTCACATCTTATAGCACATAATTATTCAGATTTTATATTAAGGAATGAATTTTTGATCACTGTGGCATATCTATAGAATACTTATCTGACATATTTAGGAGTAGAATGCTATTTAGGTAACTGTTATGTGTCAAAGAAATTAAATACCCTCTTTTATAGCTTAATTTTATGAACTAATTTGTATGATAGTATATTGTGGCTAATAGGTTGGAAAAACTAAATTATAATTAAAAACAGAAGGAAAAAAAATCTGAGGAAGAAAGGATGATCTTGTTATCATGATCCTATTTGGCAAGGATAATAATAGTTTCTCATCCCATCAGCATGAATAGAGAGTGTCCATAATCATAACACACTAGGGTTCTCTTCCTTTCTAAAAGCTTGTCCTGCTTTTATATTGCCTCAAATTTGCTGAATTTTTTACACAAATATTTCTCTCTACATAAATTTACATTTTAAGCTTATCATCAACTTAAACAGCTTTAAAACATTATTGATATTCAGAATGGTATCTAGTGCACAAGATAACAAAATACTTTTTTGAGGCTCAGAAAATTAACCATTTGTTTCTTTCTATAAATTTATCATCTCGAACAATGATTGAGTCAAAGATAGTTAATCTTGCTTTCTTTTGAACTTATTCATTCCTACCCTATGTAAAATTTATTAAGGATCTGTGCTCTTAAAAACTGGTAGATTTAGGATAACTAATTTGTATATAGATATATATTAATTCAAAATAGTCAATATTTAAAAGTTCCATCTAAAGAAGACTATAATACTGTATTTAACTAAATGATAATTTACTTATAAAAATATGCACATGACCCTACATTTGGGCAAGTTCAAGTTGTAGGACAACCAAATTTAAGAGAAATACTGCAAACCTTGAGTACATATTTTCTAGATAGTAATGCATTCCAAAAATATATAGAAATTTGATTCTGGGATGAAATATATTTCACTGAATTGTTATCATTCCTCTCAGTGCCAGTATAGTTATAAAATATGTGTTAAATATACACATGTGGCTATGTGTGTATATATAGCAATTTCATTATACTAAATAAATCTCTTATCCTTGTATATTTACCGTACTTCTGGTAGAACCTGTATAAAGCTTTAGTGGAATAATTCATGTAAAAATTCTGCTTTGTTCTAAAATCACTTACACTGATCATTTTATTAAAAAAAATTTTGTTGGAGTACAGCTGATTTTCAACATTGTGTTAATTTCAGTGTACAAAGTGAATCAGTACACCCGATTCACTCTTTTCTTGACTCTTTTCCCATACAGGCCATTATAGAGTACTGAGTACAGTTGCTTATGTCATATAGTAAGTCCTTATTAGTTATCTATTTTAGATACAGTAGTGTGTATGTCAATCCCAGTCTCCCAGTTTATCACTTCTTGCTTACCTCCTGATAATCATTGGTTTGTTTTATAGATCTGTAGAAAATTTCTGCATTCTATTTCTGTTTTATAGATAAGTTCATTCATTCCCCCTTTTTAGATTCCACATATAAGCACTACCATATGATATTTGTCTTTCTCTCTCTGACTTAACTTCACTCAGTATGAGAATCTCTAGGTCTATTCAGGTTGCTGCAAGTGGAATAATTTCATTGTTTTTTATGGATGAATAGTATTTCATTGTAAATATGTGTGTGTGCGCATGCCTCAGTTGTGTCCGACACTTTGTGACCTTATGGACCATAGCCCGCCAGGCTTCTCTGTCCATGGAGTTTTCCAGGGAACAATATTGAAGTGGGTTGCCATGCCCTTCTTTAGGGGATCTTCCTAACATCTTTATCCATTCTTCTGTTGATGGACATTTATGTTGCTTCTGTGTCTTGGCTATTGGAAGTAGTGCTGCAGTGAATTTGGGGTGCATGTATATTTCCAAATTATGGTTTTGTCTGGGTATAATGCCCAGATATGGGATTGTTAGATCATTTGTTAGGTATATTTTTGCTTTTTTAAGAAACCCCATACTGTTGTCTGTTGCCAACAAAGGTCCGTCTAGTCAAAGCTATGGTTTTTCCAGTAGTCATGTATGGATGTGAGAGTGGGACTATAAAGAAAGCTGAGTGCCAAAGAATTGATGCTTTTGAACTGTGGTGTTAGAGAAGAGTCTTGAGAGTCCCTTTGACTGCAAGGACATCCAACCAGTCCATCCTAAAGGAAATCAGTCCTGAATATTCATTGGAAGGACTTGATGCTGAAGCTGAAACTCCAGTACTTTGGCCACCCAATGCGAAGAGCTGACTCATTTGAAAAGACCCTGATGCTGGGAAAGATTGAAGGCAGAAGGAGAAGGGGATGACAGAGGGTGAGATGGTTGGATGGCATCACTGACTCAATGAACATGATTTTGAGCAAGCTCTGGGAGTTGGTGATGGACAGGGAAGCCTGGAATGCTGCAGTCCTTGGAGTCATAAAGAGTCGGACACGAGTGAGCTACTGAACTGAACTGAACTGAACTGATACTGTTCTCCATAATGGTTGTGTCAGTTTACATTCCAACCAATAGTGTAGGAGGTTTACCTTTTCTCCACACCCTTTCTAGCATTTATTGTTTGTAGACGTTTTGATGATGGCCATTCTGACCAATGTGAGGTGATACCTCATTGTGGTTTTGATTTGCATTTCTCTAGTTATTAGTGATTTTGAACATATTTTCATGTGTTTCTTGGCTATCTGTATGTCTTCTTTGGGGGAATACATATTTAGATCTTCCATCCATTGTTTGATTGGGTTGTTTGTTTTTTTGATAAGGAGCTGCACGAGCTGCTTCAATATTTTGGACATAATTACCTTGTTGGTTGCTTCATTTGCAAATATTTTCTCCCATTCTGTGGGTTTTCTTTTTGTTTTCTTTACAATTTCCTTTGCTGTGCAAACTTTTAAGTTTAATTGGGTCCCATTTTTTTTTTTTTTAAATTTTCATTACCCTAGGAGATGGGTTGAAAAAAAATCATGTTGTGATTTATGTTGGAGATTTTTCTGCCTATGTTTTCTTCTAAGAGTTTTATTTGGCCTAACATTTAGGTCTTTAATCTGTTTTGAATTTATTTTTTGTGTATGGTGTTAAAGAATGTTCTAATTTTATTCTTTTACATGTAGCTGTCTAATTTTCCCAGGACCACGTATTGAGACTGTCTTTTCTCTATTGTCTATCCTTGACTCCTTTGTTAAGGTTAGGTGACCACAGGTGCGTAGGTTTGTTTCTGGACTTTCTATCCTGTTGCATTGATATACCTTTATAGTTTTGTGCCATTACCATACAGTTTTGATTACTGTAGCTTTGTAATATAGTCTGAACCAGGGAGCCTGATTCCTCCAGCCCTTTTTCTTTCTCAAGATTGCTCTGGCTATTCTTGGTCATCTGTGTTTTTGTACCAATTGTAAAAAAGGGCTAATTCTGTGAGAAATGCCACTGGTAATTTTATAGGGATTTCTATGAATGTGTAAATTGCTTTGAATAGTATAACCATTTTCAGAAAAGTATGGAACATGTCACGAATTTGCATGTTATCCTTGCACAGGGGCTATTCTAATCTTCTCTGTACCATTTCAGTTTTAGTACATTTGCTGCTGAAGGGAGTACTTGATCTTCATTTTAATTGTATACATTTTCTCCCAGAATTTAAGGCACTGAATATTTTACTTACCATATTCATGTCTGTTGATGCAATTAAAAGGTGAAATAAAAGAAATTCTGATGATAAAGTTAAACTGTTTTCATTATTTAAATTTTCTTCCTTGCAGAGAAAACAGCATCTTACCTTTTACAAAAAAGTTTCTTTAGAGGTAGTGTTACTTGCTGGTTAATCCTGATTGCCCTGTAGCTTCAAGCATTCCCAATGAAACTTTTCTCACTGAAGTCTTTACTGATTCCAGTTCTTAATTTATTTTAACAGCTCGTGTTTAAATTCTGTTTCTCCCTTGAAAATTCCCTCTTTTTTTGCTTCAGTGACACTCCTTTTATTTAAAGTTTTCTTTCAACTGCTTCTACTTTGCAACATTTGAAGATATTCATTGATTGGACCTTCAAGTGATGGTGTTCCATTCATAGCCTCTGTTCTTAGAATGCTTTTCTTCTTACACACTTCTCAGATATCTCATCTGCTTTCATGAGTTGAAATTTTCTTTAGTAATGAGAAACTAGTCTTTTCCGTAATAATCTAGCTTCCAGTATCTCTGTGTGTTAACTCAATAAAAGTTAAACAAACTGATTGGCTGGGATCTAGCACTCATTATGGTCAATCAAACGAACTGGTAAATTACACAATCTCTAAGAACAACTTTTCAGACATGACATACATCAATGCTTATCACATTTTCTTATCATGGCCTTGCTTTACAACAGTGGGAGAATGAAGTAAATGGTATGTGAAAAGACTGGAATTTCTGTGAATAGTTCTAATCATATCATGGCCTCTGACCTCAATCTCCAGCTCAGATCTTTAGACTTGTGTATTTCTCTGTCTTTTGGAAACCTGTATTTATACTTTTTAAATGAGTCTGAAACATATATATAATAGAACTCTTATTTTTTCATTCACATTAGAATATCCTCCTTTTATTTCCTGTCTCAGTGAATGGCATGGATACCTATCTAGTTGTTTTAGCTGGAAACCTAGCAAACCATGCTAGATATTGCCTAATCTACCTAAAATTAACTTTCACAAAGTCCTTTACTTTGACATACTTTATACATAAAATACAACTTAAAAGTCATTACCACAGTAAACAAGGCCTTTCATTAACTTTGCTTTTGTTATCTTAGAAAAATTAAGATACACCACTGTACAATTCACAATTTCTGCTGTTGTCAAACTGAGCTATGTTTTCTCTCTCATTTCTGAAAATTTGTCATGTTATGTTTTTGCCTTTGGCATGAAGATCTAGAACTGTCTCAGCACTATCTTGAACTAACTAATTCCTGTTGGCCTTTCCAGGCTCAATATATGCTTTTCTCTGTGTTGGATCTTCCCTGACCTCAAATCCCACTGAATCTAGTGCCTCCACTGCACACTCAGCTCACCTCCTCTCTAAAAGTTTACTCACTTACGTAGTAATTTGTTAATCACAGATATTTATTGAATACTTTTCACAGAAATGGTCCTTTTTCTCCTCAGAGGAAACTAGGCAGAATGACTTAGGGCTAGTGAAGAGAACACTCAATAATCAGTTAAATAGGTAATATAATTATATGCCAGGGTACAAACTTGAAGGAAATAAAGAATTTTGTGATCAAGAGTAGCTATGGATTTTCCAGTAGTCATGTACAGATGTGAGAATTGAACCATAGAGAAGGCTGAGTGCTGAGAAATTAATGCTTTCAAATTGTGGTGCTGGAGAAGACTCTTGAGAGTCCCTTGGACAGCAAAGAGATCAAACCAGTTAATCCTAAAGGAAATCAACCCTGAATATTCATTGGAAGGACTGATGCTGAAGCTTAATCTCCAGTACTTTGGCCACCTGATGCAAAGAGCTGACTCATTGGGAAAAGCCTTAATGCTGGGAAAGGCTGAAAGGAGAAGAGGGCTGCAGAGAATGAGATGGTTAGATAGCATCACCAACTCAATGGACATGTATCTGAGCAAATTCTGGGAGACAGTGAGGACAGAGGAGCCTGGCGTGCTACAGTGCATGGGGTTGCAAAGAGTTGCATGCTACTTAGCGACTGAACAACAACAACAAAATGATCAATAAGCAGCTTCTCTGAGGAGCCAATAGTTGAACTACCCATAACAGAGAGAACTAGCTTTATAAAAAGTGATACAGCCCAAGGTTATAAGGCATGAGACGTCTTGTTATGTTCAAGGAACAAAATGGAGACCAGTGTGCCTCCATGAGTGAGTAACAAAGCAAGTGGCCTGAGATTACCCTGTTAAGCATAGCAATATTCTGTTGGGCCTTGTTGGTCAAAGTGGGCTTTACTTGAGAGTAGGGTAAGCCCTTTGAAGGCATGAAATTGCAAGAAGGGTTGGTGAAGGGAGGAGAGGAAGAGAATGACATAATCTGATTTTGTAATTTTGAAAAATTTACTACAACTTTTTTATCGCAAGCTGAGAGATCCCTAGGAAATTGATTCTGGTGATCTTGGAGGAATAAAAGATCATATTTGTAGTGCATATCATTGTATGTCAGAATGGAACACATCATAATGTTCTAAAACTTTCCATTATTCTGTTAAATCTGTGCTGTGAACTTCATGTGGGCAGAATGTTACTGTCCCAAAGATATAGTACAGTGACTGTGGATAAAAATCTCTTAAAAAATATCTGTTAAATGAGTTAGTATATTAAAGATGAGGGAAAGACCAAGAAGGAGTGAAAAAAAAGTTGATATGTCTGTGTTTTTATAATATATTGTTTTTTATATAAAATTATATATTAATTATAAATGAAAGATAATTTGGAAGAACTGTTAATTTACTTTTCAGAGACAGAGAAAGACAACCTTAAAATTTGCCTATGAAGTGGTCCTTGGATAGCTTTGGAATCTTTTTGTTCTGGGAGGGATTGTGAATAAGACAGAGTAGAAGGGCTTGCATACATAAAAAGCTTACAGTAGACTTACTTTCCCCAAGTAAATAGTCACTTTATGTACATATAGCAACTCATGGGTTTGTAAGCAACATTTTTAAGAAAAAATTAAACTATAAACTATAGTTGATTTACAATATTATGTTTGTTTCAGGTATACAGCATAGTGATTTAGTGTTTTTATAAATCATACTCCATTTAAAGTTGTTATAAAATATCGGCTATATTTCCCCATGCTGTATAACAGATCTTTGCATTTTATTTTGTAAGTAAGTAGTTTGTACATTTTAGTTCCTACACCTATCTTGCCCATCCCCCATTCTTCTCCCCTTGGTAATGACTAGTTCTCTGTATTTGTGAGAGAACTTTTTTGTTTTGTTACATTCATTCATTTTATTTTGATCAGATTCCACATAAGTGATAACATATGGTATTTGTCTTTTTCTATTTGACTTATTCCACTAAGCACAATACCTTCCTGGTTCATCTATGTTGTTCTAATGGCAAATTTTCAAAGCAACTTTTTTTTTTCTGTTTTTTTATTCTTTGTTTCTTGTCTTCTTTTTCCTTTTAAAGTCTATCCACTACTAGGCATTTCTCTCAAAATGACTTAGTTGGTCATTTATATGAGCTTAGAACTGGGTGAGATAAGATCAGAAGATTGGAATCAAAGAAAAGTTACTCTTTAAAGATGAGTGTGGACTGAAAATGAAGAGGTTCAGTGGAAGAAATCAGTTTAATTAGGAAAGCACATCAGAATGTTTGGTGAGAGGATACACTGAATGGAGAAAATCCCAGACCTACCTGTAAGAAATTTGACTGTTTGCTCCTTGAAGGTGTTGAGTGTATCTGTGGATTATTGCATTTCTGACAGTTTGTGGTTTATTCACAAGCAGTAAAAAATATTTGTTGAATTAGATTTGGAGATGAGAAAGGTCTATGAGGGTGCTTTGCCTGATTTGATGTCAGTTTTAACAAAATGACAGTAACTTCAGAAGTAAAAAGAAGTTATAGTGTGTTTGAAAGGAAAAGTAATACAGAGACAGGGTAAAGCTTAGAGTTTTTGCACTGCTGCTAAAAATTAGAAAAGTGAAGTAGGAAATGATAAGATGAAAAATTTAATGGAGTAGACATTAAAGGAAATAAAAGATAAAGGCATTTTCAAGCCTGTGAACATAAACTATGGATAGTTAAGGGTGAATATCAGTATGTGAAAAGAGAATAAACAGTTAATTGTTGAAAAGAGAATCATTTTTAGCATATGTTTCCCTTCTAAATTTGATATACAGGTTACTTAAATATTCTGCATGCTTAGTAAAAAGAAAAATACATGGCTTTTTGACATTTCGTATAGTTATGAGCATTTTGGAGATACAAGCATGACCTTTTTGTTGCACTTTCCTTTATAGATTGTGATTTTTTTTTTAGAAAACAAATTGACGGTTTGTGGCTACCCTGTAGTCATCAAGTCTGTCAGCACCATTTTCCACCAGTATTTGTTCAATTCATTTGTCTATGTCAAATTTGGTAATTCTTACAATATTTCAAAGCTTTGTTATGGTGATTTGCAGTCAGTGATCTTTTCTGTAACTATTGTCTTTGCTTTGGGGTGCCACGAACCATGTTCACATGAGTCTGCAAACTTAGTTGATAAATATTGTGTGTTGTGACTGCTACATGGACCAGCCATTCCCCTCATCTCTCTTTCTCTCCTTGAAACTCTATATTTCCTGAGATACAAAATTAGGCAAATTAATAACCCTACAATGCCCTCTAAATGTTCAAGTTATGGAAGAGTCTTATGTCTCTCACTTAAAAAACTAGAACTGATTAAGCTTACTGAGGAGGGCATGTAGTAAAGGGAGATGAGCCTTTTGAGGCAAACAGTTACCCATGTTGTTAATGGAGAGGAAAAGTGCTCCTTCAGTGAACACATGAATGATAAGAAAGAGAACGGCCTTACTGCTGATACGGAGGAAGTTTGAGTGGTCTGGACAGAGGATCAAACCAGCCAGCACATTCTCTTGCTGCTGCTGCTAAGTTGCTTCTTTCGTGTCTGACTCTTTGTGACCCCATGGACTGTAACCTCCCAGGCTCTTCTGTCCATGGGATTCTCCAGGCAAGAATACTGGAGTGGGTTGCCATGCCCTCCTCCAGGGGATCTTCCCGACCCAGGAATTGAACCCATGTCTCTCCTGTTGCCTGCATTGGCGGGTGGGTTCTTTACCACTATTGCTACCTGGGAAGCCCCACGTTCTCGTAGGTAAAGCCTAATCCAGAGCAGGGCCCTCACTCTTTTCAGTTCTATAGGCTGAGAGAGGAGAGGAAGAAGCAGAAGAAAAATGGGAAGCTAACTGACTTTGGTTCATGAGTTTTAAGGAAAGAACTTGTCTCCATAACAAATGCAAGGTAAAGCAGCAAGTGCTGCTGTAGAAGCTGCAGCAAGTCACCCAGAAGATCTAGCTCAGATCATTAATGGAGGTGGCTACGCTAAGCAATGGCTTTTCATTATATTGGAAGAAGATGCCATCCAGGGCTTTAATAAGCTAAAAAGAAGTTGGTGCCTGGCTTGAAAATCTCAAAGGATGGACTGACTTTCTTGTTAGGGGCTAATGCAGCTGGTGACTTGAAGTTGAAATCAGTGCTCATTTACCATTCCCCCAGATCAGGGTCCTTATGAATTACACTGAATCCACTCTGCTCTGTCAGTGGAACAACAAAGCATGGATCACAGCACATCTGCTTGCAACACGGTTTTTCTGAATATTTTAAGCATGCAGTTGAAACCTATTGCTCAGAAGAGATTCCTTTCAAAAACGGCTGCTCAGTGACAATGTTCCTGATTATACAATGGACAAGAGTCATGTTTGTTTTCATGCCTACTAAATGCAGTACCCAAGCTGCAGCTCAGGAATCAAAGGATCACTTCAACTTTCAGGCCTTATCACTTGAGAAATGCATTTTGTAAAGCTGCATCTTCCAAATACGGCGATTCCTCTGAATCTGGGCAAGTAAACAAAACCCTGCAAAGGTAGGACGTGGAAAAAGGTAAAAACATCAACTTTAATAGGAGATTAGAAGAAGTTCATTCCAACATTGATGGACGACTTGAAGGGCTTCAGGATGTTAGTGGAGGAAGTAATTTCATCTGTGGTAGGAAGAGTGAGAGAAGAGTCTGAAGAAGATGTGATTAAATCACTGCAATCTCATGATCCAACCTTAACAGATGAGTAATTGCTTCTTGTGGATGAGCCAAGAAAGTGATTTCTTCAGATGGAAACTACTCCTCATGAAGATGCTGGGAAGACTGTTGAAAACAACAAAGGATTTAGACCATTAAGTCAACTTAGTTGATAAAAACAATGGCAGGGTTTGAGTGGACTGACTAATTTTGAGTAATATATGCTATCCAACAGCACTGCATGCTACAGAGAAGTTTTTTGTGAAAGGGAGTCAATGGATGTGGCAAACTTCATTGTTGTCTTATTTTAAGAAACTGTTGTAGCCATGGCAACCTTCAGCCATCACCACTCTGATCACTCAGCAACCATCAACATTGAGCCAAGAGCCTCCACCAGCAAAAAAGATTATGGCTTGCTGAAGAAGGCTTAGTTGGTTAACAGTTTTTAGCAATGAGATATTTTTTAATGAAGGTATTTAAATTGGTATTTTTAAGGCAATGGTGTTGCATGACTAATAAATGATAATATATTATGAATAGAACTTTTATATGTATTAAGCAACCAGGAAATTCTTGCTACTGACTTTATTGCTGTGGTCTGTAACCCAACCAACAATATCTTCAAGGTCTGTCTGAAGTTAAAAAAAATCCAGGAGCCAAATGATACAATTCCTCATTCAGTGATTTTTCAAAGGAATTATTTGACTTCATGTCTATTGAAGTTTTATAAAATGAAACAGAATTATTTTAAACTAGTGTTACTAGTATTCACTATTGATTTTCCAGGGAGCAAGTGTCTATTGGAAAAAAATCAGCAGAAGTATTTGAACTAAGCATTTAGCAAGCAAGATGGTGATTTTTTTTCCCCCAGAAGGCAACTGAAAGATAAAGTGTCCAATTCATTATAGAGAGCTTGCACAAAGAATTCAAATCACATACCTTTTCAGTGAAAGAATTATCTTATCCATTGTGGGCTTTATTTCTTAATTAAAGGAAAACAATATAATTCAAGTAATTATCATCATTTCTTAATATTTGTTTAAAGGACAAGTCACTTAAGAATCTAATTTATTGGGAGAGACCCCTTGGTGGTGTTTGTGTAAATGTGCAAGAAGAATAAAGGTCCTTAGAATAATAGCTCCCTCTCCCTCTCACATTCATTCTCTGGCTTTTTCTCTGTGAAATAAATACTTCAGTAATTTGACTAGTACATTAAAATTTCTGATTATTTCCTTAGGGGCTGAACTGAAGATTGTCTTATATTACATATGAATGAATGTTTATTTTGAAATAGTATTTTAAATGTTCTTACGTATATAAACATGTACTTATTTGGTGAGTATGAAAGTGTAAGCACATCACTTTTGTTCTTCTCATCCACAGGCAACTGTTCTTGACATTCGCATAATTTTCTTTCTAAGTATCCACCTGTATATTTACACATAAATGTGAATGCTCTTGATTAAACAATGTTGTATCTGCTTTTTCATTAAGTAGTTTCTCATATAGACAATTGTTATTTAACAATCTTTGAAAACATAGTTTTAAGGCTGCAATGCAGTTTGATCATGAACTATGTAACTCTGCCTCCACTGTGGAATGTTTCATTTCTGTATTTTCATTGTATAAATAGTTCTAATCAGATAGCTTTATATATGTACTCCTTGATCTTCTCTATTAGACAAGACTCATTCTTTTATTTGTTAATGCCATAGAAAAGCCCAGACTAGTTTCGCTGGAAACCCAAAGCAAGAATCATGTGTTAGAAGGACAGTGTGACAGTTTGTTGGGTCACAGACTCCAAACAGTCGTCAAAAATGGCAGGGCTGACATGAGGACTCCAGAATGTTTAGAACTCTTGACTCAAAAAAATACATTAATCCTCTGAGTTTCTTGTTCTTCATAAAGTTGTGTATTAACTTTTCATTCTCTGATCTCTTGGAGTCATTGAATACAGATGTTGCATTTGCTGCCCTGTTACTATCTTTAATCACTGTAAGAAGCTCACACAACCTTGTCTCACTCTGACTCCAGACACAAAAATTCAGGGAGGATGCTCTTTGAGTCTGCTTGGGTCTGATGCTCAT
The DNA here is from genome assembly GCF_023699985.2 of Odocoileus virginianus. Taxonomy (NCBI): domain Eukaryota; kingdom Metazoa; phylum Chordata; class Mammalia; order Artiodactyla; family Cervidae; genus Odocoileus; species Odocoileus virginianus. Next base: position 59,741,675 of record NC_069684.1, read on the forward strand.
GACTGGACCACCCACATCTGGAGGGCAGTTCAGAGGGCAGCAGGGTGCTCTGAATAAGCCAGCTTGAGCCAAGTGTCTACCTGTGAATTGAATTGTATTACAGCATCATTGCTTTTGCTTAAGCTAAGTCTGTATTGGAAACATAGATCATTTGGAAGGACTCTGTGGTGGGCAAGTTACACCACGAGAGGAATCCCCACCGTTTTGCTTTTAGAAACCAGGTCCTTCTATTAGGGCAAGACATGGCTGTGAAACCATGGACGTTATGATTTTTAAATTTGTTGGGTCCAAATTAATTGCCTGGGGAAAGAAGAATGTGGGTGAGATCTTTTCACTGTTGAAATTAGACTTTCTGATAAGCTCAGAGGTGAAATTTAAAACTTAAAATATTACCAGAGATGTCAAGAACATAGTGTCTGAGGTGCAGCTGAAAACAGCTGCAATAAACTGTTGAAATGGTGGTATTTGAGTGGTAAAGATGGAGCCCCTCATCCAATCTAGTCCTGGAAAATGCAACATATACAGAAGGACATCTATTTCTCTACATTTCCTGGGATGTGGCCTTTAATTTGAATGAAACCAAATGTTTTCTAAACCAGGGACTTTTCCCTGCTAACTAGATTTTAGTAACATAGCACATCAACAAATTTTCTTCACTGTGCCCAACCAACTAACTAAAATCTATATATAGCAACATATTTGGGATAAGCAGATATATCTATACTGCCTATAAAGTTAGGGATACATTCTTTTTTTTTAAAATTAAAACTTAAAAAATATCTTTTCGACCATACTGCATGGCATGTGAGATATTTGTTCCCTTACTAGGAATTGAACCTATTCTCCCTGCACTGGAAGTGCAGAATCTTAACAACTGGATTACAAGGGAAGTCCCAGGGATACATTCTTTATACCTAACCTTGCCCGCCCATCTTCAGATGTACCCTATGCACTCTGAAACTAGTACATCTTAATAAACATTCACTTGTTTTTTTGTCTTTTCAAAGAAACTTCATGCTACAATATTGTAAGCATGCTAAGTTGCTTCAGTAATGTCCGCCTCTTTGCGACCCTATGGATCGTAGCCCACCAGGCTCCTCTGTCCATGGGATTTTCCAGGCAAGAATACTGGAGTGGGTTGCCATTTTCTTCTCCAGGGGGTCTTCCTTAACTCAGATTCTTCACCATCTGAGCCACCAGAGAAGCCCAGTTATAGGCATCCTACATTCAAATCTCACCACCTTTTAAAGAATTCTTAATTATCCATTTTTTCCCTTATTTTATTTATGGTAAAAACACTTCATCCATAATTATTTGGAAGAGTCCTCTTGGAGAAACTCTGGTTAACTGTGTGTGTTAACTTGATTGGGACACAGAATGTCCAGATATTTGGTAAACCAATATTTTGGATATTTCAATGAGAGGGTTTGAATTTAACATTGAAATCCACAGACTGAGTAAAGCAGATTGCTCTCCCTAAGTGAGTCTTGTCCAGTCAGTTGAAAACATGAGTAGATCAAAAGCTTGACCATCTACCTGACTAAGAGGAAGTTCCTCCTGCCTGATTGACTTCACATTGTGATGTGGGATTCTTTTTCTGCTTTTGGATATACTGCCAAATTGAAATTTCGACTCTTACTGGATATTGAACTTGCCAGCCTTTGGAATGGAGCTACATCATAAGCTTTCTTGGTTCTCAGGTTTCGACTGGTACTACCCATTGGTTCTCTTTGGGTTCTGTCTCTCTATGTCTGGAAAACATAAGACCAATTTACTGAGAATGGTTTTAGAGGAACAGAATTTTGAGGTGAATTTTATGCATTGGTGCTGGTGTCTCTGGAATTGGCTCTATCGTCTGGGGAACTTTTGCAGAAACGAATACCTGTGACCAGTGATTTTTCATGTAAGTGAGTATTGAAACACTCCTACTCTGGCCAATAACATTTGGGTATCAAAAGATATAGTAATACATCTCTGGTTAATAATGTGTTAATATGCTTAGAATTAAAGTTGCAAATGACTCTGGTTCCGGTAGTAAATGTAGTTATGATGTGATTTGGTCATAGAGATATAGAAAATACCTTCATAATATTTTCCTAATTGACCTCTTAGAAGAAGCATGAATCTGGATGTCTGTGTTTATGATACTTTTGAACATTTTTCTCAGTAAATTTAATGAGACTGGCCAGTTTCTCCTAATGTGGCTGGAAAAGTGTTGAAAGAAAAGGATGAGCTCAGGGATTTGAATCCCCAGTTCAAGTGCTGCATAAATGACCTAAAGCTTCTGTGAGTACCCTACAGGAGACCCTTATTTCTTGTAACCTTAAAGCTGAGATTTCAAAAAAAATCAAATCAAATCAAATAAAAACTTCGCATTCTATCAGTGGCTAAATGCAGTTTGAACTCCCGCCTCCCAGGGAGTTCCCAGGAATTACAGACCGAGGGCTTGAATGGGACAGAATGGGATCCTGAAAGTTGGAATGGGGACATGCAGGAAGACCCTGATGAAACCGAGACATCAAGCCCCTGAATTCTAATGAATCTTCTTTGCCAGTGGAAGAGATCTCTTCACCCCCATCTGAAGGGATAAACTAGTCTGCATTGCCTAAGTATACTGTATTGGTCTCTCATGAGGCAGTTGCCATGCAAGAAATGGGACCCGCACCCCTCACCCACTTCTGCTTCTACACCTGTAACTAGACTCCAGTCCCAGCAGGTCTGTACTGGTGAGGTTTATGGAGTGTGAACCATAGGAGATGTGCTACACTCTAAGAGAACTACTCAAGTTTTCTAATTTATACAGACAGAAGTCTAGGGCCCTATGCGGGGTACATATCAAAAGTGTGGGGTAAAGGAGGGAGGAGAGGAGAGTTGAGTCAGGTTGAATTTACTGATACAGACTCACTGAGCAAGGATTCTGTGTTTTGTGGGGCAGATCAGAGTGTTACTGAGGATGTGACAGTTTCTTTGGTTGACTGTCTAAAGCAGGTATTGCAAGGTGAACCATAGTGGACAAGCCAAAAGTGACCAACCAACCTTGGTTTAGTGAAGAGGACGGGATGTAAATACTTAGGGAAACAGGAATGTTAGAGGGTGTTTGTCATTTAAGACCTATTTACCCATACAGAGAGTGTCCAAAAGATAGAACTTTCACCATGATGATGAGAAATAAATTTGTGATGGGAGCCCAGCATCTTGGAAGAGCTCCATGATTGTTCTCTGTAACCAGATCTCACAGTGGGAGCTGTAGTCTCTGATTTGGGAAACGTCAGTGACACTGGAATAATTACATCCTGGTTAACAGGGGCCAGTTGGTGGCCAAAGGCCACGACAGGCAAGGTGGCTGTGGCTATGGTTATGACGTACAGTAACAAGGCAGCAGTCAGAATAGCCTAACTCCTGCAGACCTATGGCCTGGTGACTCCCTCATAGTACTCCATGAAGTGAAACAGATACGAAGCCTATTACCTCCTCACTTGATTGGTAGAACCAGAAATATTTTAGGCCAAGTGAACAAAAGTCTAATGGAAGTTAAAAAAAAAAAAAAAAAACAGAGTCATGGCCCCTCAATCAGTCTCAGACTTGAGCCAATTTACAGACCCCAAACCCCTTAAATGAAGAAGGGGAAGGAAAAGGTCCTTAAAAGAAGGACCCCTAGAATGCGAACTAGTACAGCCACTATGGAGAACAGTGTGGAGATTCCTTAAAAAACTGGAAATAGAACTGCCATCAGTTCAGTTCAGTTCAGTCGCTCAGTCATGTCTGTCTCTTTGCAACCCCATGAATCGCAGCACGCCAGGCCTCCCTGTCCATCACCAACTCCTGCAGTTTACTCAAACTCATGCCCATGGAGTCGGTGATGCCATCCAGCCATCTCATCCTCTGTCGTCCCCTTCTCCTCCCGCCCCTAATCCCTCCCAGCATCAGGGTCTTTTCCAATGAGTCAACTCTTCGCATGAGGTGGCCAAAGTATTGGAGTTTCAGATTCAGCATCAGTCCTTCCAATGAACACCCAGGACTGATCTCCATTAGGATGGACTGGTTGGATCTCCTTGCAGTCCAAGGGACTCTCAAGAGTCTTCTCCAACACCACAGTTCAAAAGCATCAATTTTTTGGTGCTCAGCTTTCTTCATAGTCCAACTCTCACATCCATACATGACCACTGGAAAAACCATAGCCTTGACCAGATGGACCTTTGTGGACAAAGTAATGTCTCTGCTTTTTAATGTGCTATCTAGGTTGGTCATAACTTTCCTTCCAAGGAGTAAGCATCTTTTAATTTCATGACTGCAGTCACCATCCGCAGTGATTTTGGAGCCCCCCAAAATAAAGTCTGACACTGTTTCCACTACAGCAATCCCACTGCTGGGCATACACACTGAGGAAACCAGAATTGAAACAGACATGTGTATCCCAATGTTCATCGCAGCACTGTTTACAATAGCCAGGACATGGAAGCAACCTAGACGTCCATCAACAGCAGACAAATGGATAAGAAAGCTGTGGTGCATATACACAATGGAATATTACTCAGCTATTAAAAAGAATGAATTTGAATCAGTTCTAATGAGGTGGATGAAACTGGAGCCAATTATACAGAGCGAAGTAAATCAGAAAGAAAAACACCAATACAGTATATTAATGCATATATATGGAATTTAGAAAGATGGTAATGATGGCCCTATATGTGAGACAGCAAAAGAGACACAGATGTAAAGAACAGACTTTTGGACTATGTAGGAGAAGGTGAGGGTGGGATGATTTGAGGGAATAGCATTGAAACATGTATATTATCATATGTGAAACAGATTGCCAGTCCAGGTTTGATGCATCAGAAAGGGTGCTTAAGGATGCACCCTGGTGCACTGGGACGACCCAGAGGGATGGGATAGGGAGGGAGGTGCGAGGGGGGTCCAGGATGGGGAACATGTGTACTACATCCATGGCTGATTCATGTGAATGTACAGCAAAAACCACCACAATATTGTAAAGTAATTAGCCTCCAATTAAAATAAAAAAAAGGACCCCTGCACACTGCCACAAATGTCCACTGTTCATCTTTCTTTCAGTCTTCCCATGAAGGATCCATGGCCTTTACCAGGTTGCATTGTTGTAAAAGAAGTATTAATAATTGAATATCTGGGGAAATATTGGACACTAATTCCAAAAGATCCAAAATATCACTGTGGCCCTTCAGCCACAGAAAGGGCGTATGAAGGTCAGAGTTTTAGATAGGGTCCCTCTCACAGTGGGCCCTGAACATCCCTGAGCTCAGTTTGTAACCATTTCATCAGTTCTGGAATGCCTAGTGGGAATAGACATCCTTGGCAACTGGCAGAATCTCCATATGGGTGCCCTGACCAGTAGACTGAGGGCTGTTATGGTGGGAAAAGCCAAAACCTTCCACCACCACCACTGCCTCTACCTAAGAAAACAGTAACCAAAAGTAATACTGGATTCCTGGAGGGACTGCAGTTAGGTCCCGCATTATGGATTTGGAAAATGCAGAGGTGGTGGCAAATAACTCACCCCTATTTAAATCATCCATTTGGCTTGTGACTCAGCATTCAAAAAACTAAGATCATGGCATCTGGTCCAATCACTTCATGGCACATAGATGGGCAAAAAAGTAGAAGTGACAGATTTTACTTTCTTGGGGTCCAAAATCACTGTGAATGGTGACTGCAGCCAAGAAGTATAAAGACACTTGCACCTTGGAAGAAAAGCTATAACAAACCTAGATAGCATATTAAAAAGCAGAGGCACCACTTTACCAGCAAAGATCCATATAGTCAAAGCTGTGGTTTTTCCAGTAGTCATGTATGGATGTGAGAGCTGGACCTTAAAGAGAGCTGAGCACTGCAGAAGTGATGCTTTCAAATTGTGCCGAAAAAGACTATTAAAAGTCCCTTGGAGATTAAACTAGTCAATCCTAAAGGAATCCTAAAGGAGACCAAACTAGTCAATCCTAAAGGAAATTAACCCTGGATATTCATTGGAAAGATATTCACTGATGCTGAAGCTGAAGCTCCAATATTTGGCCACCTGATGTAAAGAGCCAACTCATTGGAAAAGACCTTGATGCTAGGAAAGATTGAGGGTAGGAGGAGAAGGGGATGACAGAGGATCAGATGGTTGGATAGCATCATCGACTCAATAGACATGAGTTTGAGCAAAATCCCGGAGATAGTGAAAGACAGAGAAGCCTGGCATACTGCAGTCCATGGGGTCTCAAAGAGTAGGACATGACTTAGCGACGAAACAACAACAACAACAAAGAAAGATGAATCTTGAAGAATGAAAGTGGATTATTATAGGCTTAACCAGGTTGTGAATTCAGTTGCAGGTGCTGTGCCAGATGTGGTTTCATTGTTTGAACAAATTAAGACATTCCCTTGTACCTGGTATGCAGGTATTATCTGGCAAAAGCTTTCTTTTCTTTCTCTCTGTTAATAAAGGCCCCCAGAACTGGTTACTTTCAGCTGGCAAAATCCGAAAAACATCTGCCTTGTCTTACCTTAAGGATGTGTCAACTGTCTAGTCCTATGTCATAATTTAGTTCATGGGGATCTTTCTTCCATAAGATATTACACTGGTCCATTACACTGATGATTTTATGTGTATTGAACTTAGTTAAGTAGGAGGTAGCAACTACTCTAGACTTATGAGTAAGACATTTGTATATAAGAGGATGGGAAAGAAATGTGACAATGCAGGAGTTTTCTACCTTTCTTCAGTTCAGTCATTCAATCATGTCTGACTCTTTGCAACCCCATGGACTATAGCATGCTAGGCCTCCCTGTCCATCACCAACTCCCAGAGCTTGCCCAAACTCATGTCCAGTCTCATCCTCTATCATCCCCTTCTCCTCCCACCTTCAGTCTTTCCCAGCATCAGGGTCTTTTCAAATGAGTCAGTTCTTCCCATCTGGTGGCCAAATTATTAGAGTTTCAGCTTCAACATCAGTCCTTCCAATGAATATTCAGGACCAATTTCCTTTAAGATTGACTGGTTTGATCTCCCTGCAGCCCAAGAGACTCTCAAGAGTCTTCTCCAACACCACACTTCAAAAGCATCAGTTCTTCTGCACTCAGATTTCTTTAAGGTCCAACTCTCACATCCATACATGACTACTGTAAAAACCATAGCTTTGACTGGATGGACCTTTATTGGTAAAGTAATGTCTCTCCTTTTTAATGCTGTCTAGGTTGGTCATGACTTTTTTTCCAAGGAGCAAGCATCTTTTAATTTCATGGCTGCAGTCACTATCTGCAATGATTTTGGAGCCCAAGAAAATAAAGTCTGTCACTGTTTCCATTGTTTCCCATCTATTTGCCATGAAATGATGGGACCTGATTGCCATGATCTTAGTTTTTTGAATGTTGAGCTTTAAGCCAGCTTTTTCACTCTCCTCATTACTTTCAGCGAGAGGCTCTTCATTTCCTCTTCGCTTTCTGCCATATGAGTGGTGTCATCTGCATATCTGAGGTTATTGATATATCTTCTGGCAGTCCTGATTCCAGCTTATGCTTCATCCAGCTTGGCATTTTGCATAATGTACTCTGCATATAAGTTAAATCAGCAGGGTGACAATGTACAGCCTGGACATACTCCTTTCCTGATTTTGAACCAGTCTATTTTTCCATGTCTGGTTCTAATTGTTACATCTTGACTTGCATACAGATTTCTCAGGAGGCAGGTACAGTGGTCTGGTATTCCCATATGTTGAAGAATTTTCCACATTTTGTTGTGATCCATGCAGTCAAAGTCTTTGGCAGTCAAGAAAGCAGAAATAGATGTTTTTTCTGGAACTTTCTTGCTTTTTCTATGATTCAGCAGATGTTGGCAATTTGATCTCTGGTTCCTCTGTCTTTTCTAAATCTAGCTCGAACATCTGCAATTTCACAGTTCACGTACTGTTGAAGCTTGGCTTGGAGAATTTTGAGCATTACTTTGCTAGTGTGTGAGATGAGTGCAATTGTGTGGTGGTTTGAACATTCTTTGGCATTGCCTTTCTTTGGGATTGAAATGAAAACTTTCTGGGGGTCCAGTAATGGGGACATGTTTAGATATCCCTTCAAAGATGAGGAATAATTAGTTGCTACTGGCCCTTCTTTTTGGTTGGAAAAGGCTCAGTGCCTAGTGACACTCTAAGCCACCTATTCCTCATTTAGGTGTGTTACTCTGACCTATTCACTGAGTAACCCAGAAAGCTGCTAGTTTTAAGTGAGGCCCAGCACAAGAGAGGACTCAGCCATAGGTCCAGCTTGCTGTGCAAATGGCTTTGACATTTTATCTAGAGGATCCTATGATGCTTGAAGTGTCAGAGCCAGCTAGGGACACCATTTGGAGCTATGGCAGCCTTCATAAGTGAATCATGGTGTGGGCCTTTATTATTTTGGGGCAAAACCTTACTACCCTCTGTGGGCAATGTCTCTCCTTTTGGGAAACAGTTTCTGGCCTGTGACTGGGCATGAATAATGGCTGAGCCCTTAACCTTGGGCCACTAAGTTACCATGTGACTCAAACACTACCCAACATGAGTAGGGTGTCATCTGGTCCACCAGGCCCTAAAGTTGGGTATACATGTCAACATTTCTTCATCAAATGGAAGTGGGATGTATGCAGTTGGTCCCGAGCATGCTCTGAATGTACATGTAACAGGTAAGTCACATGATGTGGTCCAAATGCCCATGGACCCCTCTCCTTTTATACTGCCTTCTCTTTCCCAACCCACACCTGTGGTTATGAGGACTTCCTGTGATCAGCTGACAGAGGAAGAGGAGACTGAAGCCTGGTTTATAGAGAGTTTTGCATGATTGGCAAGTACTACTTGAAAGACAGCTGTAGCACCCCGATACATCTCTGAGACATCTCTGAATGAACGGTAAAGGGAAACCTTCCCAGTGGGCAGAGATTGGAGCACTGCACCTGGCTGTTCACTTCACTTGCAAGGATAAGTAGCCAGATGTATGACCATACACTCATTTATGGCCAATGGTTAGGATGAATGTTAGGGATTTGGAAGGAATATGATGGGAAATACAGTTTGGGTAGTCACAAAACATAGTTATAAGTACCAGTTATGACTGAGTGAGCAATTACAGAAATGAGGACTGTAATTGTTATGAGTATTTCCTCCTTCATTATGAATATGTTTGCGTGTATATATATATATATATATATATATAAAATATATAATACATACATTATATTACACATAGTATAATGTATATACAAACACAGATGTTTTTGTTTTCTTCTCTCTTTTATCCCTATTTATGTAACATGGGATTATTAATTTTATGTCATAGTACTAACACTATTTACATTATGGTATTAACATATATTTACATTATAGTTTTTAAGTTATAGAATATTAAGGAGATAAATGGCTCAAAAATTTACCTCCTTTTCTAGAGAAAGGGCTAGTATTTGTCTGTTTGTGCATAGGGTAGTTGTGTCATACAAAATGGAATTATGATTTTGTAACTGTCTTCATTTGGAGGTTAAGTGTGGTTTGAGAAGATGCACATGGGTGCCAGGTTGACAAGGGGTAGACTGCTGACTGTTGTTTTCTGTCAGCCTAACCGGGCAAAGGGGCTTCCCGGATAGCTCAGTTGGTAAAGAATCTGCCCACAATGCAGGAGACCCGTTCCATTCCTGGGATGGGAAGATCCGCTGGAGAAGGGATAGGATACCCACTCCAGTATTCTTGGGCTTCCCTTGTGGCTCAGCTGGGAAAGAATCTGCCTGCAATCCAGGAGACCTGGGTTTGATCCCTGGGTTTGGAAGATCCCCTGGAGAAGGGAAAGGCTACCCACTTCAGTATTCTGGCCTAGAGAATTCCATGGGCTGTATAGTCCATGGGGTTGCAAAGAGTTGGATACAACTGAGCGACTTTCACATACATATGTATAACTGGGCCATGGGATGCCCACATACATGGTCAAACAGTATTCTAGGTGATTTTGGATGAGTTTAACATTTAGATCCATAGACTGAGCAACTCAGATTGGCCTCCCTGATGTGGATGGGCCTCATCTACTCGTCTGATTGAAATGCTGACCCTCCCTGAATAAGAAGGAATTCTTCCAGCATGACTGTCTTTGAGCTGCAATAATGATCTTTTTTCCTCTTTTGAACTTCAACTGAGACATCAGGTCTTCCTGGATCCCAAGTTTACTGGCCTTCATGCTGGAATTATACCAGCAGCCCTTTCGTGGGTCATCAGCTTGCTGACTGCAGGTCTGGGGACTTATCAGTCTCCATAATTGCATGAGCCAATTGCTTATAATAAATCTCTCTCTATGTATGTCTGTTTCTGTCTGTCTCTGCACATACAAACACATATTCTATTGGTTCTGTTTGTCTGGAGAACTCTGACTAATATAGGCTCTTTAAAAATATGTTTATATCTTCATTACCAAATGGAGTGTCTAAATAACTTCTTTAGTAGTTGATATCTTATAGACATTTCCAAAGTATACTGATGACACCTCGGATGATTACTGTGTAGCTCAATCATCCCCAGCCCATACATTCCCTACTAGGTACAGGGTCAGGTTTCCCCCTTACATTTTGTTCTTAACATATAGTACACGCACAAATGTAAGACTGTATTAGATTATTAGTCAACTTATTCATAGTTATTGCCTGCATGCTAAGTCACTTCAGTTGTAGCCAACTCTTTTGGGGCCCTATGAACTATAGCCCACAAGGCTCCTCTTTCCATGAGATTTCCCAGGCAAGAATACTAGAATGGGTTGCTATGTCCTTCTCCAGGGAAACTTTCTGACCCAGGGATTGAACCCATGTTTTTTTTGTCTCCTGCATTGGCAGGTGTGTTCTAAAACAGGGATCAGTTTATTCATCTTTGCTGGAATATTCAATACACATCTTAATGCCTGACAATTGGTAGCAAATATAAGTTGACTTATTAATAGGAATGTAAAATATATACCTCGGTAAGGTCCTTAAAATCTGAGTCCTTAAGATCTTGCTTTTTCACCCATTTTAACTAGTATTTCAAGATCAGAGGAGATCGGGCATGTTCAGGGTGGTATAGGTTCAGGGTATATAGGTTCAGGGTATATGGTTCAGGGTAGACTTAACTAGTATTTCAAAGGGTACAGACATCTTAGTGTCTTAGATATTTTGTGGCATAAATAATGTTTCCTGGTTAGTGACACTTTATGGTTTTGTAAAAATCAAGACTGCCAAAATGAGAGCAAAGTGAGGTTACTCACTCAACATCAGCCACTATCATTAGCATCTGTCACTGAATCAAAGACAGGTATTGGAGTGGGAAAACTTTGTAGAGATTAGAAGTGAAGGCTTCAGGGGGCCTCATTGGAGGTTGTTGACAACAGGAAGCTGGAGGCAGGCTAACTGAAAGGGCGGGGCACATGTTATGTGTTGGATTTGGGGAACATATCTGTCTTTCTGTGGTGGGTTCTGAGACAAGCAGAAGCTGGCACCCACTGACCAAGTCCTGAGCTTTATGAACAGACTGCTGCAGACCTGTGGTTGGTCTTTTTGGACTGAGAGTGGCAGGAAGTTTTGGATCAGAGTTCTGTTGTCTTATATCATCTGTACATTTGCATATTCAGTCTCTCAGCACGAATTATACTATAGTTAAATAAGTTAAAAAGTATAAAGTTGCACATTTACATTAAAAAGGAAGGGATTTGGCACATTCATAGTGATGATTAACTGTCGGATGTACCTCACTGATGATTGAGAATATGAATGCACAGGTCAAATATCTGGATTGTAGTGGAGACCCCCTCATAGGCCATTTCTGAAAATATGAACTATGGGTTTGAGTAATAAACTAAGGGCACACATAACCCACTTCTTCTGTAGAGAGATGCATTATCTCTTGTAGTGCAGGTTGTTAAAATATACCTTCTTCTGATCTAACTTTAATTATGGCTGCATCAGCAAATTCCACGCTGCCTCTCCAATTTAGAAGATTTTTCTGGCTGCGTTTAGCCAGTTTATTCCAGCCGTTGGTATACTAATTCCCATTAGCCCCGTGGAAGAGAAAATTGCACTTAAGTAGAAGAGCGATGTGTTCAAATGATAAATGTTCACATACTGAATCCTTCCATTCAGGAATATGAAAACATGAGGAACGGAAATGTTGGTTACCCATTTTTTCCTTTGAATTATCATTTTCATCAATCATTTTCAAAACATAAATGGACACTTTGTTCTTACTCCACTCTATCTCCCATATATTATCTAAGAAGAATATGCATGTCATGACTCTAAGAAAATGATGTATACCTTAATGTGAAGTAGAGCTTTTTTTAAAAAAAAGTAATAAAGAGAAAGAAAAGATTTTCCCCTTAGCAATAAGGTTTTTTCTTTGCTAAAATGGAAATGTTGGATTCTTTAGTCTTTTACAAGCACTGACTAATACAATCATATACAGAATGTCTATGTTACAAATGAAATAATTTTTGTCTTTCATTTTTGTTCTTGCATGGAATAGAAGATTAACATTTATATCTTCAGCTTCTCTGGCAAGTCTTTGAGAATTTCAGCTCTGTAGACCTTTAAGTTTGCAAACAATATAGCTCCCGCGTCACAAATTGAAATGCCCTCAGTAATACTTGACAGAGTATTCAAGTTGCCAGGTGCCAAAGGGGCCTACACAGGGGACTAGGAACATTTTAAGGGTTCTTCTGAGGTTCAGAGGGTGAGTATGGTCTGTTTCTGAGAGTTCAAGTTGTTTGTGTCTTTACATGGCTGACTTAAGGGTCTCTGATCAGCAGTCTCAGGAAGATGACCATGGAATTCTTTTCAGTGAAAGACGTGACCTGATAATATTACATGTTTCACTGCTAATGCTCTATATATTTCACGTGCAAAATGAACTACTATTAGTTCAAGCAAGTCAAACATCTCTGTCTCTCAAATTTAATTTTCACTGTAACAATCCTGTTTCCTTGTCTGACTCAAAGGTCTCTGATCTAGGGAAATAATAATTAAAATAAATAAGAAAACTATTTGGCTTTCTTTTACACTGTTGATTGAGACTGTTCCTCTTTGCAGAAATATTCGCTAAATAAGTTGCCCTCTGACCCTTTTCACTCAACTCATATCTTAGGCTTTATTTAGTTTTAAAATATTTATTTATTTAGCTGTGCTGGGTGTTAGTTGTGGCATGTGGAATCTAGTTCCCTGACCAGGGATTGAACCCAAGCCTCCTGTACTGGGAGCGTGGAGTCTTAGCCACTGGACCACCAGGGAAGTCCCTGTCTTATGCTTTATTTGTCAGATGTTAGAGGTATTTGATTTTGCATATTTCATTTTATCCTTTGACATGCAACCTTAAGTTCGATGTGAAGAAAATAATGAATTAACTTTATATTTAAAAACTCATGAAACCCAATAATTTCCATCAATTTTAGCAATCTATTTCTTTAAACTGATGATGTTTGTAAAAAGAAAAAATATAATGATTTATAAAATATTGATGCTAAAATAACTGGCATATAGATTTCAAAATACAAGTGAAGTAATTCTTTTCGGTATCAACATTACCAACAGGCAAAACTGGAGCATAGCTGCCTACGTTGTAGCCAAATACACCATAAGCCATTTTATCATTCATTTGGATTCTTTCATTTCTACATTTTTTCCTCTCATCAACTGATAATAAAAAGTGGTGATTTGCCTTAAAAAAAAGAGACAATTTTGAACTTTTAAGTCAATTTATAATAACTGAAAACAATACTGGTCTTTGTCAAAACAAAGGAATATACTTGTCCAAGTTTTCATTTAATCTTCCCTGAGATTCTCATTCACTCAGGTCACCAGCAGTTATTTTACCATCTGTGTACCATGGGCTCTGCTATGACTGAACTGTGTCCAGCCCTAACCCCCCTTACTAGAGATAAAACTTTTAAGAAGATGATTAAGGATAAATGAAATTGAATGAGATCATGAATGTGGAGTCCTGACCTCATAGAACACGTGTCCTTATGAAAGAGGAAGAAACTAATACCCACCCGTTGCTCACTCCATTTCTCTCTCCCCCTCACTCACACACACATGAGCGCTCTCTCTCTCTCAATAGGCAGCCATGTGTAAGCCAGGAAGAGAGTGCTGGAACCTTCATCTTGCACTTTCCAGGATCTAGAACTGTGAGAAAATAAATTTCTATTGTTGTTGCCTCTCAGTTGATGGTGTTTTTGTTAAGGCAGCTTGAGCAAAGGAAAGCAGATCTTTTTAATTTCTGTCAACAAGGACATCTTTTGTAGCTTAGTGTCCTGTTTTTTTCCCTTTCTTTCATTTTGAGGGTACATTTGTTCATTTGCTGATTTTCTTTTATTCATTCTTTCCTTTTTTTAAAAAACAGATTTTCTTTTTGGTAGCAGTTTTAGACTCAGGGAAAAATAGAGCAGAGGATGCACAGATTTCCTATATTCTGCTTCCCTACTCATGCACAGAACTCCACTATTATCACATCCTCTACCAGAGTGGTCCACTGGTTGGAGATGATGAACCTTCATTGACATATCATTATCATCCAAAAGTCATAGTTTACATTAGCATTCACTATTGGTGGTGAGCTTCCTACAGATTTGGACAAATGAATGATGTCATATATCCTCTGTGATGACATCATATGATATAGTTTCACTCCCTTAAAAATTCTCTGATACCAACTCACAGACTTAGAGAACAAACTTTCGGTCCTCAGGCGGGAAGGATGGGAGGAAAGGATAGTTAGGGAGTTTGAGGTTGACATTCACACAGTGTTATATTTAAAATGGATAACCAACAAGGACCTACTGTATAGCACAGGGAACTCGGCTCAATGTTATGTGGTAGCCTGGATGGGAAGGTAGTTTGGGAGAGAATGGATACCTATGTATGTATGCTTCCCAGGTCTGGAAAATTTCACAATGAAAGAGATATTAAGTAAGGTAAACTAAAAGAAAAATCGCAAATGTCCTATCAAACCAAAATTATACTTGTTAAATTATATATATTAATATATAATATACTTATGTATTATTAGAAACAAACAAAACCTTGAGTTTCTCTTATGAAAATTCTCTGTACTCCACCTATTCACACACCCTCCCTCTCAAGCCCTGGCAGTCACTAATTTTATTGTCTCCATAGTTTTCTTTTTTCCAGAATGTCATAGTTGGAATTATACTGCATGTTGCCTTTTCAGATTTGCTTCTTTCATTTAGTAATATAATTTAAGTTTCCTCCTGTCTTTTCATGGTTTTATAGCTGATTTATTTTTGTGGATTTTTTTTCAGGTTTTCTACATAGTTAGTCATGTTGTCTGTAAACAAAGACAGTTTTATATCTTTCTTCCAAATATACCTTTATTTTCTATCTTGTCTTCTTGCATTTTCTAACACTTCTGGTATGATGATGAAACTAATAGTGAGATGGGATATCCTGCCTGTTCCTTATCTTTTTGGGAAAGTTTAGAGCTTTTCACCATTCAGTATGAAGTAAGCTATGGGCTTTTTTTTCTTTTTTTCTTTTGCAGATATCTTTTATGAAGTTGAGGAAGTTCCCCTCTATTCTTAGTTTATTAGGAATTTTTATCATGATCAGCAGTTGGGTTTTGTCAAATGCTTTTCTCCTCTATTAATATAATCATGTAATTTTTCTTCCACTTATTATATGATTGATTTTAATTTTTAAATGTTGAAACTAACTTTGCATACATATGTGGGATAAAACCCACTTGGTTGTGGTGTATAATTGTTTTTGTACATTGTTGGGACTTAATTTGCTGATACATTGTTGACTTCTTCTGTGTTCATGAGTGATATTCATCTGTTGTTTCTTGTAATGTCTTTGGATTTAGTATTAGAATAATGCTAACCTGACAGAATAAGTTAGGGGTTGTTCCCTCTGTTTCTATCCTCTGAGAGAGATTATGGGGGTAGTGGCATATTTTCTTCCATAAGCATTTTGTAGAATTCACCAGCAAGTCCATCTGAGCCTGGGGCTTTCAGTTTTGGAAGTGTATTAATTGCTGATTCAATTTCTTTGACATAGACATCTTCAGATCGTCTCTTCTTGTGTGAGTTTTGACTGATTTGTATCTTAAGGAATTGGTCCATTTCATACAGATTATCAGTTGTGGGCATAGAGTTGTATGTGGTTTGGTGGTTTAGTCACTAAGTCATGTCCAACTCTTGTGACCCCGTGGACTGTAGCCCGCCAGGCTTCTCTGTCCATGGGATTCTCCAGGCAAGAATACTGGAGTGGGTTGCCATTTCCTTCTCCAAGAATTCATAGGATTCTCTTATTAGCCTTTCAATGTTTGTGGGATCTGTAGTGATACACCTTTTTCATATCTATAGTTTATTTCAGTAATTTATATCCTCTATTTTTTCTCCTTAGTTTCCCTGTCTAAAGGCTTATTAATTTTATTGTTTTTTTTTTTTTTAAACAGCTTTTGGCCTCATTGATTTTGTATATTGATTTTCTGTGTTGAATTTCATGTTTTTGCTCCAATTCTCATTACTTACTTTCTTCTTTTCACTTCACATTTAATATGCTCTTCTTTCTCTCTTTTCTTAAAGTGTAAGGTTAGATGATTGATTTTAGAGCCACCTTTTCTGATATGTGCATTCAATGCTATAACTTTCATTCTAAACACTGCTTTCACTGTCTCCACAAATTTTAGTAAGTTGTGTTTACCTTTTTGTTTAGTTCAAAATGTTTTATTTCTCCTGAGATTTCTTCTTTGTCTCATGTGTTATTTAGAAATATGTTGTGTAAAATCCAAATTATTGGAGATTCCCAGATATTTGTATCTGGGAATAGAAATTGTTCCAAGAACTTGTTCACTTGTTTCAAGAAAAATTAACATGTATGTTGTACAGTAAACCAAGGATCTAATTAATTTGACGAGGTAATCAGACTTTCTCTGCTAGGATGACTAAAAGTGTGTAGGAATTTGAGTTTTACGAGATACAACTGCTAGTTCATGGGAACTGAAAGAGAAAGTGTCAGTCACTCATTGTGTTCAACTGTTTGTGACCCCATGGACTGTAGCCCACCAGGCTCCTCCGTCCATGGAATTCTTTAGGCGTGAATACTGGAATGGGTAGCCATTTCCTTCTCCAGGGGATCTTCCCACCCAGGGATTGAGCCCAGGTCTCCCTCATTGCAGGCAGACTCTTTACGGACTGAGCCACCAGGAAACACTCAATGGGAGCTAGCTGAGCCTAAAAAATGCATGATGTTTCACATAAAAGTTGAAGTAGACTTGTGGACTCTGTGAGAGAAGGCGAGGGTGGGATGTTTCAAGAGAACAGCATCGAAACATGTATATCTAGGGTGAAACAGATCACCAGCCCAGGTTGGATGCATGAGACAAGTGCTCGGGCCTGGTGCACTGGGAAGACCCAGAGGGATGGGGTGGAGAGGGAGGTGGGAGGGGGGACCGGGATGGGGAATACATGTAAATCCATGGCTAATTCATTTCAATGTATGACAAAAACCACTGCAATGTTGTAAAGTAATTAGCCTCCAACTAGTAAAAATAAATGGAAAAAAAAAAAGAAAAAAAAAGTTGAAGTAACTGAGGAGTAGGAGGAAAGAGAGGAAAGTTATTTTTAGTGGGAAAGAAAGGAAACAATCAGAATGTAATATGAACTGAGAATGAAATCTATACCTTTCTTCTTTGCTAAGATTATTGCAGCTATGCTAAATCCACACTCCTCCTCCCACTGTTGTCTTCCTTGAGAATGGCTGCATTAGGACTTTTGGCATTGCAATTTCAGAGGCGTCTCAATTCCCTTGCTGCTTGTTACAAACACCATTATCTGAACTAGTCATTTCTTTCTGTCTCTTTCTTTTCTCTCTCTCCTTTTTTTTTTTGTAACAAAAGTAGCCTTATCAGATCTGTTACTTTTATAATACCCTCTTTTTGAAGAGCAAAACTTATGCAAATGTTCTAACATTCTAAAGTTTTTGTATTAGATACCCCATTAAAATTTTCCAATTACTCTGTTACATTTGTCTATACATATTTCCTATATCATACCTGTATGCTAAATCATGTGGCAAAGAGTATTGAAAAACATAACATGAAATTTTAATTTACCCAAATCAGAATTTAATTGAAAAAAAGCCCAGAGTTTATTTTGTGTGAATAGAGGGGATTAGCCTATATAAGAGTAAATTTCAAACATTAAAAATAATTACTGTATGGGTATTTCTTCTAATCTCAAAGCTCTAAGCTTTTTCTTTTTAAGAAAAAGAATTCTCATTATTTTCTACAGAATTTTTTCTTCTTAAGATCAACAGCATTTTAGAGATGAGAAAGATGGGAGTAACCAGAGACATAGATGAATAATTTTTACATCTCTTTTAGTTATCACAATTTCAAATTGCATTTTGAATGCAATCCCCATCATCAGGCATTTTTCTTTAAGCAAAAAATGTTGTGAGATATCTTTTCCTGCCTAGAGGGAGTGAGAGCATCCATGAGCATGTTTATGAGGTAGGGGAACAGATGCCAGGCTAGAAGTCCATGAAGAGCAATATCTGGCAGCCCTCATGCTAGAGAAAATTCTATTCTCTGGAATCACCAATTGTTTGCGGTCCAGGTTATGAATGACATTAACTTGTCTGACAGTGGCAATCTAAATGGGTCAAGTCCAGTTGCTGCTGACTGTAATAGTAGCTATCCTAATATTGGGATATCTAGGGAACAGCAACATTGAGAGAAATGGAAAAGCAAAATTGAAGTATAAAATGACTTTGTGTTCACTTTCCGCTTTATTCACGCTGGCAATGTAAAAGCCTCCCATTTCGATCTTTTCTGGCACAATACCACTTAAATTCATTCTTCCCCTGTGTGTTCGGGATGGAGGTGAGGGCTGGTGATGCACTATTTTAAGTGTAGATTGCCGTGACCGGCAGAGGCTTAAGATAAAACCTTTTTGAAAAGGAGCCGAGAGACAAAGCAGATTAGTCTTGCCCGTGCATGGCTAGATATGCGGTCTATGGAGTGTGTTTGGCCCACCATGGGCAAGCTATTTAGTTCCTGCCCACAGTAAATTCTCTAGGAGGACAGTGGGATTTGTCAGCAGCTGCTGCTTGACAAGATAAAGGCAGAGAGGTGCAAGACGATGGAGAGAAATCATGCTGGAGCAAGCCTCTAAAGGCTCGGTACAATCCTGGTCCTGGGATATAGGACACGATGGCAGCCAAGCTTGCAGGTAGACTTTTTTTAGACTGCAGATAGTGGTAAAGAACCTGCCTGTCAATACAGGAGACTTAAGAAACGTGGGTTCCATCCCTGGGTCGGGAAGATCTCCTGCAGGAGGGCATGGCAACCCACTCTAGTGTTCTTGCCTGGTGAATCCCATGGACAGAGGAGCCTGGCGGGCTACAGTCCATGGGTGGCAGAGAGTCAGACATGACTGAGCATCTGAGCGCGCACGCATGATCTCACAAGCTTGGAGCATTGCTGGGCCTCTGGGTCAGTGCAAGATGGTCCAGTGGCATAGGGAAAGAAAACATGAGAATGTAGTTTTTTAATATAAGAAAGGAAGAATTAATCTTCATTTGCTTTAAGTGGACAGTTATGCTCTCTCTCAGTTTTTTCTGTCAAACAAAAGTGTCTTGTATGCAATGCATGAATGCACTGGGGAATACTGGTAATTCTATAGGAATCAAAGACACAAATACTTGATATTATTATTTATTTTTCCTTTTAAAATTAATTTTTATTGAAGTATAGTGGCTTTACAATGTTGTGTTAGCTCCTACTGTACAGCAACTGAATCAGCCATGTGTATACATTTATCTCCTCTTTTTTGGATTTCCTTCCCATTTAGCATTGAATTTAGCTCTTCCCACAGAGCACTGAATAGAGTTCCCTGAGCTATCCAGTAGGTTCTCATTAGTTATTATATTATACATAGTATCAATAGTTTATTCTTTATTTATTTTAATCATAAGTGAACAGTTATGCCCTCAGTCAGTTTTTATGTCTAACAGAAATGTCTTTTGTACAACTCATGAATTCACTAGGGAATACTGGGAATTCATAAGATCAAAATACACAAATACTTGCTATTGTTATTGTTTATTTTAATCTAGACAATAAATATTTCATAGCTTGTGTTCTCACAAATAAATGTTGACTTTAATGTCTAGATATTTGATTATCACCGTCAGACTGAAAAAAAAATAATTACTGCAATAACCTACCTTACTTGTTTGGCTGCTATTTATTTCCTCCTTTTAGTATTATCTTGTTGTCTGGAATCTACTTCACCTGTTTAGGTAAAGGTTTATCTTTTGCAGTGTGATAGTTAGTGGTTTTCAATTTTCAGAAATATTTTTTTAGAAGGGGTGCACAAATTTCATTGCTGTTGACCACAAAAGTGGCTGTCTTTTTTTTTTTTTTAATGTGCTCATTTATTTGTTAAGGGAAATGCAATGCCCTTGTTTCTTTTTACGCTGAAGATGTACCCCTGTTATTAAAGTGAGAGTAAGTGTTCTAATAAAAACTTAGAGAGTACATTGAAGAAAACCTTTCAGTAATCTGTTCAAGTGTGATTTAAATAGAAGGGCTAAATGTGCTTGTCTTTTGTTCTCAGTCCAAAATGATTTAACTTCCAGAAAAAGACAATCTGTTTTCACACATCATAGTATTAGGTTGATAGGTTAACAACCAGAAGAATATGGAACTTAATATTACAATAAATATTCATATTTGTAACATATGAGTGGGACTAACTCTAGACTTGACTTTTAACACTTGTTCCAGTTTGTCTCTTTTATAAAAATATCTTTCCCATTATTATCTTTGTATCCATATCCATCCCCCCACCCCCAGGACAGACTAAAATTGATACTTCAAGACATGAATTTCGCTCCTGACCTAGGAACCTGACTTTTACAGCTCTTGGAATTTCAGAGATATAAAGTTACATTTTTATACCCAAGGAAGCACAGTCATAATTCGAACTTCATCCAGTTTGAGGGAGAGAGGATATCAAGACAGGTCAGTGTGAAGCATGTCGAAGTCTGGGAAACCTTCAAATCATCACTGATTGGACATTGATTACTCTCCTGAGATCTAACTCAGCAAAAGAGGCTGAATCTAAATATCAAGATAAAGTTTAGAAACATTTTTATAACAAATAATTTTTTAAGATGTGAAGGGCCTTGTAAATTACCTAATCCAGTCTCTTCCTCACATTCAAATAAAGTAATTGAAAGGTTAAAAAAATATCATTATGATATTTATATAAATAAAGATATGAAATTTTAAATATGTTTATGGAATGCAGTTTTATGTGTGAGTAAAAGCATTATTTAAAGAATGACTGTGAGGAAATTTCTGGGGTGGAAAAACAAAATAAAACCCCCTAAATTCCTCCAGAAATGGAATATGTATTTAAAATTTGCAAGTAGATTTTAATCTCAGGCCATGAAAACCTTAAAAAAAAATCGTGAATAACCATGATAAGAAAATAACAAGCATTGTCCAAGCTTTAATGAAAGCTTGAGAATAAGAATAAAAACATGAGAATAAGAATGAAAAAAATCAAATTTTTGTGCAAAGAAAGGACAGTTCAGAAATAAAATAATTGAAATTGTGCTCAGAAAAAGTTACCCGAGAAATAGATACAGATCTAAAAGAGGATAAAAATCAAATACACAGATCTTAATAACTCTTATTGTCAATGAAAGTAGAATCCCAAAAGAGAGACTGGAAATTTGAACAATTCACTGGCTGGCAAAAGAAGAAAATAAAGTGTGAAAATAGCTAGATAGGGACTTAGATGTTATTTTAAAGTTAATGCACTGGGAAAAGAAGCAGGGAAATGCACAGACATAGCATTGCTGTGATAACTAAAGCTCAGAAAAGTTGGTAAGAAGATTCAATCCCTCTTCTTCATATTCTATACTAAGAGGGAGCAATCTGGCAAGAAATCTTTATAGTGGTTTTGACACAGAAGATTTAAAAAATCTGAGCTGGAAAGCATCATTAGCCAAAAAAAAAAAAAAGAAAAAAGGAAAAAAATATCATCATGTAGCACTTTTAAGAGGGTGACCAAGATAATGACAATTGGAAGGCATAGTAATCCCTTTGTAAATGCTGCTGGGGTCATGGGCAATAGTTTTTTTGGGGAAAGCATTGTGTTTCTCTTGTATAAATGCTTTTTTATAATTCAAGGGGACATGGGTTGATTAACTACCCTCTTCACGCCATCAGTAGGTTTTCCTGATCTTTGCTTCTTCCATTTCCCAAGAAGGAGCTGATTCCGCTCACCCAGTCCTATGATTTCCTAAGGTCAAGGAGATCCAACTAGTCCATCCTAAAGAAGATCAGTCCTGAATATTCATTGGAAAAACTGATGCTGAAGGTGAAACTCCAATACTTTGGCCACCTGATGCGGAAAACTGACTCATTGGAAGAGACCCTGATGCTGGGAAAGATTGAAGGTGGGAGGAGAAGGGGATGATAGAGGATGAGATGGTTGGATGGCATCACTGACTCAATGGACATAAGTTTGAGTAAGCTCCAGGAGTTGGTGATGGACAGGGAAACCTGGCGTGCTGCAGTCCATGATGTCACAAAGAGTTGGACATGACTGAGCACCTGAACTGAATGGAACTGAAGGTCATTTTATGTCTCTTTATTTCTACTTTGTTGAGAAAATTGAGATTCCCAGGCTTGAATTCTCTCAACTGTGTGTCCTACCCCTGCATACTGACTTTTATCCACCCTAGCCTTACCTCCAATACTATGGGTTCACCTGATGGTGGACACTTTCTGGTTTTAATTTCATCAGCTCCATCTTTACCCTTGATCTCATTCTTTTCCATTTTCAACAAGGACTCAGTCTTTAGATTGACCTAGATGACATTAATATTCTTCTCAGCTTGATAAACCTCTGGAAAGACTTCTTTCTGACTTTCGGCCACTGACCTCCATTTTCTTAGAGCATCTACTTTATGAAGCTTATTACTGTAAATACTTTCTTTGCTCCTCCATGATATGAATCTTTTTAGAACTTCTTGCCAGTTTTACAACTTGGGCCTATCTTTCTCAAGGACTTGAGAGGCATCCGTTTGAAATGTAATCATCACAGGAAATAGTCCCATATCCCAGTTTCTGTGGGTTGGTGAGAGTCTTGCTTCAAGTTGTAAAAGTACCTCCTCTGATGAAATATGAGAAAGTTTACTTCCCTTTGGTATAAAATCTGTGAATGGATGGCCTATGATCTCCTTCCCCAGACCTTCCAAAATTTCCAGTCCTTTGTTGCAGTGGAGTTGAGCTTAAACTGAGTTCTGATCTCTCTCCCTTGTTGCCTTGAATGAAGTCCTTCCTCCTTGTTTAACTTTGTCCAGTGCAGTTTTTACTATGATAAATTATCTCAAGTTTTTCT
Organism: Odocoileus virginianus; assembly: GCF_023699985.2. Taxonomy (NCBI): domain Eukaryota; kingdom Metazoa; phylum Chordata; class Mammalia; order Artiodactyla; family Cervidae; genus Odocoileus; species Odocoileus virginianus. Next base: position 59,765,096 of record NC_069684.1, read on the forward strand.
AACGTTTTAAAACTCTTGTCTGTTGGGTCATCTTACTGACTGTACTAATGCTTAGCTGTCCCATACTCTTGACACACATCCCTCCACTCCTCTAGTTACCAGCCTTTCTTCTTTACTATCTAAATCTTTTCAATGATTAGTTCCCACTCATTCCATTTACTTTCTCACTTCCTCAAATTACCAAATCGTTCCACTTAAGCTGTTCTTGTTAAATATTATCACCCATAATCTACAAACCATCAAATATATTAGACACTTATTTCTTCCTCAGATTTGTTGCTGTATTGTCATTGTTAATTTCTTCCTTGAAATCCTTTTTTCTACTGGCTTCTGTGACAGCAAGATTACTTACCTGCTCTGTTCATTCCTCCTCACCCACTGCTTCCTAACCTCCTTTGTTGGATTCTGTGCTTCTGGTTATCACTTTAATATTTTTAACTTTTTCTTCTCATATTCTAGTCATACTCTTATAAAGAGCTTATCTGTATCCCATAATGCTGGTTACACAAGCACCCGTTCTGACTTCCAAATTCAGATATCTAACCACTGAGTGGAAATCTCCACTTGATTTTATTTATTTATTTATTTTTACCGATTTATTTATTTATTACTTTTTTTTCTTTTTTTTCATTTATTTTTATTAGTTGGAGGCTAATTACTTTACACTATTGTAGTGGTTTTTGCCATACATTGACATGAATCAGCCATGGATTTACATGTGTTCCCCATCCCAATCCCTCCTTCTCTCCACTTGATTTTAAACAGACTGTGAAGACATCATATGTCCATCATCTGAATGTACCTTCCTTCCAAAGATCCTTTTCTCCCTTGTTATCCTATCTCTGAAGGTGGTACAAAGAGTCATGTGGCCTCCCGAGTCCATATTCTGTGAGTCTTCTCCACATCCCCCTCTCCTTTACTCTGAATAATCACCGAGTCTTTTTTTTTTCCATCTTAAAAATTTCATATTTATTTATTAATTTAAATTTACATGGAGCTCTTGTACAGTATTATATATTACAGATATATGCAATTTTAAGGTTATGCTTCACTTATAGCTATTATAAAATATTGACATTATTGCCTGTGTTATACAATATATCCTTGTAGTTTTTGTATACCTAAAAATTTGAACTCTTTTTCCTGGCCTTTATATTGCCTCTCCTCAGCTTCCCTCCTCTCACTGGTAACCATTAGTTTGTCCTCTATATCTGTGAGTTTGCTTCTTTTTTGTTATGTTCACTACTTCATTGTACTTTTTAGATTCTATATATAAGTAATATCATATAGAATTTGTCTTTCATTGTATGATTTATTTTACTTCTAGTATAATAATTTATTTTACTTCTGGCATATAGATTTTGTCTTTCATTGTATGATTTATTTTACTTCTGGTATAATAATTTATTTTACTTCTGGTATAATTATACTTCTGGTATAATGTCCTCCAAGTCCATCCATGTTACTGAAAATGGCAAAATTTTGTTCTTTTTATGGCTGAGTAGTATTCCATTGCATGTAATATGTAGTGTGTGTGTGTTATACCACATCTTCTTTATCCATTCAACTGTTGATGGACACCTAGATTGCTTTCACATCTTGGCAATTATAAATGCTTCTATGAAACCTCCATACTGTTTCACACAGTGGCTGCACCATTTATAATCCCACCAACAGGGTAGCAGATCTTGCCTCTACAAAGCTTTCCAACAACAATCCCTTTCTTTTTATCCTTAGTGCCACTTCTTCAGTTAAGACGCTCTTCTTTTATATGATCTATTGCTGTGACCTCTAATATGTTTTTTACCCCACCCTCTGTCTATCCTCCACTCTTGTAACAAAGCGATCTCCCTCTCACATATATATCTCACCTTCACTCTTACTCCAGGTCAATTTCATTGTTTCAGTGACTTCCTGTCTCTTACTGAGTGAACAGTAAGTTCTTTAGAAGTCATATAGGCACATGTGACCTGGATCCTGTTAATTTCCTGCATTATATCAGCTACTTTCTTCCCTTGCAATTTAGTAATATTGAACTATTTGCTCATTAAGTGGACTGTTGTAAACTCCTCAGTTCATTTTCTCACTTTGTCTCAAAATTCTTCCCAGTGTTTATTTGTTAAGACTCAGCTCAGGTATTATCTCCATAGGGAAGTTCATGCCAACCTATACCCCTCCCATACTCAGTGACCATTTACTTAGTGCCTGACATAAGTAGGGCATCAATCACTTTAAATTAAAATTAATAGAACTATTAAATAGGAGAATGGAATCTTCCTGAAAAAAAAAAAACAACAGCTTAAAGTTCTTTTAAAGTTCTGAAATATTAAGTGGGAAAAAGTGTGAGAAGAAAAAAATCAGAAATGAAATTTCAGTATGGTTATTATAGTGATGCTTTTTCTCTTTGCAAGTTGGGAAGATATATAACATAGAAGGGTTTGGCAAGGACCCTTTGACACCCTTCCTATGCTGAAAAATATTTGTGGAATAAGGGCACATCAAAATTCTGTCAGAAAGCACACTGTACCTTATTATTTCCTCAATATTTTAAAATGATGACACAATTTCTTCAATTCCAGCTAGAGCTAATTTAGTGAGAAAATATAGTCGCTTCTCTTAGTCTCTTGCTCAAGGGCAGATCAAGGAAGTTCTAATTTTTTTTTTTTTCTTTTTTAACAGTGTGTGTTTTAGTTTTTGCAGTAAAACTTTTCCAGATTTCCTCACCTTGTAAACTGTAGCTTACCTTTTGGGACCACTGGAGTTTTCTTGGCAAGAGAAGAGATAATGGCACGGTAGTGAGTTTATACTGATTAGATCATGTTACCGGTTGACAGATGCTAATTAACTGAACTGAAAGCTGTGGTTACAGTGATTTATATACAATTCTGTAACGGTGCATGAAAATATACCCTTTAATAACATTTACTGAATATTTACCATGCATCAGGTCTTCTTCTAAGCACTTTGCATCAATTAATGTACCTAATCCTCTCAACAGTCCTTTGAGACAGGTATTATCATTCCCTTTTTGCAACCAAGGAGACAGAAAAGCAGAGTTTTAGTAACTTGGTCAAGGTCACACAAGTTGAAAATTGCAAGTGGTCTATCTCCAAACTCATGTTACTGGATTTTAAAACTCATATTAAATAAAGTATAATATTATGATATCATTTTAATTAGATGTCCCTTTATACTATTCTAATATCAACAATATACATGATATAAAAATTGTGTTAAATTCTGAGTACTTAAATGATCTATCTTATCTTTATATCATGTGTTTTCTTCTGTTTCTGTTATCCTTCTCCATTACTGCTACTACAGCACTTCTCAACTACTGCCTTAAATTCATTTTATAATTTAACTGATTTTACGATATGTATTATCTGCACCCATTCTTCTAAGACCTCTGAAAATATCAACTAAATAAGTTAATGAGTTAGATAAATCATGTAACACATCCATTGATATAGTTTTATTATACCCATTTCACAGATAAGAAAATAGAGGCAGAGAGGCAAATGATGAAGCAGGGATTTCAAGTAAGCTTCAGAGTTTATGCTCCTCCTTAGAGTATTTTGCCTGTGCCTATGCTTATCAGTATTTAAAAGCAGTATTTTAGATTGGACATAATCTTCTTGAGTAGAATGATGTCTCTTGTTCATATTTTTGATTATCACAAAGGTATTTTCAAAAGACCTGTAGGATTTAATTAAATTATGATATTTGTATATCTGGAAAACTAAAATGAAAGGAAGCAAATATTTATGCATTTTTATTACCCACTTAATTTCCTTTGATACTTCATTAATTGCAAATGTCTTTCCAAAAATTCAGGATGTCCTTCAACTTTCTGCATGACAGCTCTTTAGAAGCGCTTTGTAAAGAAGTAGATAATCTATTAATGGTCTTTGGGGGTAGTGCCAATATAGACACTTAGAAGACCTGCCAAATTTTACACTATTAAGTCATCATTGAGTTTAGATTAGAATCAGCCATTGATACAATTAGTAATCCAGTTGTGACAATTTGCATATGTTGTGGCCTCACCTTGTGCTAATGTTTGCCAGAGAATAATCTCAGCAATTGGAGGATGGCCACTGACCTGAAGTCCATTTTATACATCAAGAAACAAAAACTTGGAGAAATTCATCGATGTTAGTTTCACAAGCTGTTAAGTTTTGCCAGCTATTGGTGAAGGAGTCTGGATTTTAATTCATTAAGTTTATGTCTAGATTTGATTCTGGAGCCTCCTTCAGTTCAGTTCAGTTCAGTTGCTCAGTCACGTCCAACTCTTTGTGACCCCATGAATTGCAGCATGCCAGGCCTCCCTGTCCATCACCAACTCCTGGAGTTTACCAAATTCATGCCCATTGAGTCAGTGATGCCATCCAGCCATCTCATTCTCTGTCATCCCTTTCTCCTCCTGCCCCCAATACCTCCCAGCATCAGGGTCTTTTCCAACGAGTCAACTCTTTGCATGAGGTGGCCAAAGTATTGGAGTTTCAGCTTCAGCATCAGTCCTTCCAATGAACACCCAGGACTTATCTCTTTAAGGCTGGTTGGATCTCCTTACAGTCCAAGGGACTCTCAAGAGTCTTCTCCAATACCACAGTTCAAAGCATCAATTTTTTGGCGCTCAGCTTTCTTCACAGTCCAACTCTCACATCCATACGTGACCACTGGAAAAACCATAGCCTTGACCAGATGGACCTTTGTTGGCAAAGTAATGTCTCTGCTTTTTAATATGCTATCTAGGTTGGTCATAACTTTCCTTCCAAGGAGTAAGCGTCTTTTAATTTCATGGCTACAATCACCATCTGCAGTGATTTTGGAGCCCCCAAAAATAAAGTCTGACACTGTTTCCACTGTCTCCCCATCTATTTGCCATGAAGTGATGGGACCAGATGCCATGATCTTAGTTTTCTGAATGTTGAGCTTTAAGCCAACTTTTTCACTCTCCTCTTTTTTACTTTCGTCAAGAGGCTTTTTAGTTCCTCTTCACTTTCTGCCATAAGGGTGGTGTCATCTGCATATCTGAGGTTATTGATATTTCTCCCGGCAATCTTGATTCCAGCTTGTGCTTCTTCCAGCCCAGCGTTTCTCATGATGTACTCTGCATAGAAGTTAAGTGAGCAGGGAGCCAATATACAGCCTTGATGTACTCCTTTTCCTATTTGGAACCAGTCTGTTGTTCCATGTCCAGTTCTAACTGTTGCTTTCTGACCTGCATATAGGTTTCTCAAGAGGCAGGTCAGGTGCTCTGGTATTCCCATCTCTTTAAGAATTTTCCACACTTTATTGTGATCCACACAGTCGAAGGCTTTGGCGTAGTCAATAAAGTAGAAATAGACGTTTTTCTGGAACTCTCTTGCTTTTTTGATGATCCAGCGGATATTTGCAATTTGATCTCTGGTTCCTCTGACTTTTCTAAAGCCAGCTTGAACATCTGGAAGTTCTCAGTTCACTTATTGCTGAAGCCCGGCTTGGAGAATTTTGAGCATCACCTTACTAGCGTGTGAGATGAGTGCAATTGTGCGGTAGTTTGAGCATTCTTTGGGATTGCGTTTCTTAGGGATTGGAATGAAAACTGACCTTTTCCAGTCCTGTGGCCACTGCTGAGTTTTCCAAATTTGCTGGCATATTGAGTGCAGCACTTTCACTGCATCATCTTTCAGGATTTGAAATAGCTCAACTGGAATTCCATCACATCCACTAGCTTTGTTCATAGTGATGCTTTCTAAGGCCCACTTGACTTCGCATTCCAGGATGTCTGGCTCTAGGTGAGTGATCACACCATTGTGACTATCTGGCTCGTGAAGATCTTTTTTGTACAGTTCCTCTGTGTATTCTTGCCACCTCTTCTTAATATCTTCTGCTTCTGTTAGGTCCATACCATTTCTGTCCTTTATCTAACCCATCTTTGCCTGAAATGTTCCCTTGGGATCTCTAATTTTCTTGAAGAGATCTCTAGTCTTTCCCATTCTGTTGTTTTCCTCTATTTCTTTGCATTGGTCTCTGAGGAAGGCTTTCTTATCTCTCCTTGCTATTCTTTGGAACTCTGCATTCAAATGGGAATATCTTTCCTTTTCTCCTTTGCTTTTCACTTCTCTTCTTTTCACAGTTATTTGTAAGGCCTCCTCAGACAACCATTTTGCCTTTTTGCATTTCTTTTCCATGGGGATGGTCTTGATCCCTGTCTCCTGTACAATGTCACGAACCTATGTCCATAGTTCATCAGGCACCTGTTTATCAGATCTAGTTCCTTAAATCTATTTCTCACTTCTACTGGTAGTGTATATAGGTCAGTCCTAATCTCCCAGTTTGTCCTACCCCTTGATATTCACCTCACCATGTATGATCATCGTTACTCAGGTAAAGGGAAATCTTACATTCTACAACATTCTAAATCGTAATTTTTAGTTGTAGAAGAAAGAGTATAGCCAGTGATTATAATTTTTTTTTTTTTTTGGTTGAGGACATGCTGGAAGCTGGAAGAAGAAAATGAGGGAGAGGAAAGTAACAAGGTCAGGGGCAGCAGATGGATCCTCACTGCTGTTGTAGATGGAGAAGGACAAGGGGGTCGCTGGCAAGAAGCCCGGAATCCGGAGTTTGGCACTCCTGTATTATTTCATAGCAAGTCTCAAATGCTGACATGAAGCAGAGGCCTCTGATGGGTAAGCAGAACATGCAGGCTACTCTGTGACGCAGGCCGACAGTGTTTCGTGATCACTTATGTTGCAGCAGGAAGTGAATATGAAAGGGCGATAAGAAAGAGCAGAAGGAAAATTGAAAACTCCCGTTTGCTGCATTGAGATTTAGGACTACCATTTTTTAATCCTTTTAATTTCATTATTAAAATGCTCTCCCCTACACCTTCTTTGTCCTTCTAGGATAGTATTCCTCACTCTTTGCTCATGATTTCAAAATTCTGGTTGCTTTCTCTACAGTGAAGTTTAAACACGCTCTTGAAATTGACATTTATTTTCATGGCTTCCCCATTCAACTCTTTCATATTTAGCCTTCACTGGGGGACCCACCACTTTTTTCCCCCTGAGGCAATAGCTTACTTTTGGGTAAATTATATGATCGAAACTTAGTTATTTCAAAACCCATTTCTTTAAACTCAAGCATACTCTCTGTTATTTGAGAGTGGATGTTAATGAATTGATATATTATGCCTTGTGGGCAACCCATTTGCATTTTAACTGGTGCTTTTTGAATGCCCGATTCTATAGAAAGAAAAAACGTGTAATGCTAATATTATAGGAAAGAGACTTTTGGGGAACACTTTTTTCTCAAATCATATCATTCTGGTAGTGTTGATTCATCTTTCTTCCCTCAATGTAACCCCTACCTCTGTAACTTAATTGTGTCCTTTTAGAGGCCATTTTATTGATGCTCCAAAGCATTGTTTTAGTAAATATGTTATCCCTACCCACTGCCTGTCAGGTATTGAGCTTGGCATCCATGTAGCAATGATAAAAAAGATAATGCCTGTGCTCAAGGAGGTCAAGGCTAATAAGGGCCACTGCCACATAGCTTTAAAGGCCATCAAATATGATGACAGAGATAAGCAAAGGAGATTTTAGGGGCTTTAAAAGGGTACCCGAGGGACTTCCCTGGCTGTCCAGTGGTTAAAAATCCCCCTCCCAGTGCGGGGGGCACTGGTCAGGGGATTAAGATCCCACATGCTGCAGGACAGCTAAGCGCGAAAGCCAGAAACCAGTGAAGCCCCACACACCAGAGCCCGTGCTCTGCACCAAGAAGCCTGTGTACCGTAACTGGAGAGTAGCTGCTGCTCGCCACAACTGGAGACAATATGCGTGTGGCGGTGAAGATCCATCTCAGCCAAAGGGGAATAAAAGGGTACCCAGCATAGGTGGCAGTGGTGTAGGAAGCAGCCGAAAAATGGTGGAGGACTTCTGGGTGACCTGATACCTAAATTGTACAAGAATCTGCACTGATAGCTTCAAGTACAATTTAACACAAATAAGCAAGGGAAAGAGGAAGGCTGTAAGAAAGGGGAAGGGAATGTGAGTTAAAGAGTGGGCGTGGCATCAACAAGAAAAGTCAAGTTGTGAGGAGAGCTGTGAGCAGTTCCATATAACCTAGTATCCAGTTTGAATAGGACAGGGATAACGATAAAGCTAGAGAGCTAACTATGGGCAAGTCAGATCCAACATCTTAGAGGAGAACGTCTACTTTATTGTTTTTCTAAATTAAAAAATCCATAAATTAGAAGATGCACCTCAACATAGGATAATAGATCTTCAAGGTAGACATTAACTAGATCGTTATATATTCATGACCATGGCATAGTGGTTCTCTTGCATAAATTACTTTCTTTCCTCTTTGTCTTTGAATTTCTCCACCATATTTAACTCCCTCATTTATTTACTTGCAGAAATAATGACTTCCAGGGTGGAATAATCTCTTAGAAGTTCAGAACTTAAACATTGAGTTGAAGTTTTTTTGTTATTTTTTTCTCTTCCATCTTAATCAGGACTATACCTAAATATAATCAGGGCTATACCTAAATATCTGGCTCCTGTTTTAAAAATTGTATATGTCTGGGAAGGATAAATTGAAAGTATGAAATTCACATATACGCACTACTCTATATAAAACAGGCTTCCCAGGTGGCACTAGTGGTGAAGAACCTGCCTGCCAATGCAGAGACAAAGAGATGCGGATTTGATCTCTGTGTCGGGAAGATCCCCTGGAGGAGGAACTGGCAACCCACTCCAGTATTCTTGCCTGGAGAATCCCATGGACGGAGGAGCCTGGCTTGCTACAGTCCTAGGGTCACAAAGAGTCGGACACAACTGAAGCAACTTAACATGCATGCATATGTAAAATAAATAACAGAACTATGCCCAATATGTTGTAATAATCTCTAAAGGAAAACAATCTGAAAAAGTGTGTGTGTGTGTGTACACACACATGTGCATGCATGCTAAGTCACTTCAGTCGTGTCTGACTCTGTGTGACCCTCTGAACTGTCTCCTGCCAGGCTCTTCTGTCCATGGGATTCTCCAGGCAAAAATACTAGAGAGGGTTGCCGTGCCCTCATCCAGGACATCTTCCCAACCCGGAGATGAAACCCAGGTCTGCTGCACTGCAGGCAGATTCTTTACTGTCTGAGCCACTAGTGGCGGCCATATATATACATATATGTGTGTGTGTGTGTGTGTATATATACTGAATATATAATCATGTGTGTGTATGTATATATACCTAATCACTGTTGTATACCTTAAATTAACACAACATTATAAATCAACTCTAACTGGATAAAATAGAATGAAAACAAACACAAAAATTGCATATACCTTGGAAGCCGCTCAGTCATTTCTGACTCTCTGTGACCCCATGGACTGTAACCCAGGCTCCTCATGGGATTTTCCAGGGAAGAATATGGATCGCAATTACCTTCTGCAGGGGATCTTCCCAACCTGAGGATCGAGCCTGGGTTTCCTGCATTGTCAGCAAATTCTTTACTGTCTGAGCTACCAGGGAAGCCCCAAATCATATTTAGGGAGCTTGAAAAAAATGTTACCTGGACTCACTTTCCTTCCTTTCAGAGCCAGTGAGTAGGACAGCAGACTATCAAGTGAAAGGAACAGACACTGAGATGGGCTTCTCGAGTCACCAGCTTTACTTACCCATGTTGGGTGTCAGACGGGACACCTGTCTTCAGGGATTTTTTTTATAGATATATGTGCTGTGAGACTAACAGCAATATGATTTTGAACAGGACAGTTAAATTCTAGAGACTTCAAGTTTTTCCTTAATAAAGTGAAGTAAATGCATCTAAAATAGAGCACTATCCTTTCCAAAAAGGGAATGGCAACTCACGCCAGTATCCTCTCCTGGGAAATCCCATGGACAGAGGAGCCTGGCGGGCTACAGTCCATGGGGTCTCAAGAGTCAGGCACAGCTCAGGGACTAAACCATCACTACCAACACCTTCCCCTCCAAAACGTGTTGGAGTCTGTTCAACAGAAGACTGATGAATGCTTTTTCCAAATTTAACATATTTAGGCAAGGCATATATTTGAAAATATTTATTTTTAACATATATATATGCATACTTTATGTCATAATTCTAGTTTACCTATACAAGCTTAAAATGCACTATTAGAATTATGTTTTTTCTTTGGTAATAAACTTTTTATAAATTTTTAAAGAATAAACTTGCTTTACAATGTTGTGTTGATTTTTACTGTACAGCAAAAGTGAATCCGCCCTACATATGCATATATCCCCTCTTTTTTGGATTTCCTTCCCCTTTAGGTCACCACAGAGTGCTGAGTAGGGTTCCCTGAGCTACAGAGAAGGTTCTTAGTTAGTTATCTATTTTATACATAGTATCAATAGTGTAAATATGCCAATTCCATTTTCCCAGTTCATCCCCCACCCCCTTGGTGTCCATTCAGTTTTTCTCTAGGTCTGTGTCACTATTTCTGCTTTGTGAATAGATTTATCTATACCATATTTCTGTATCCCACATATATATTAATATATGATATTTGTTTTTCTCCTTGAGTTACTTCATTCTATATGACAGATTCTAGGTCCATCCTTGTCTATGCAAATAGCCCAATTCCATTCCTTTTTATGGCTGAGTAATACTGTATTGTAATTAGTTTAACTGGATCTTAAATATTAATTGTGGCAGAGGCATATTTAATTATGATATTCCCCCCTTAAACAATCACCATACTTGAGACATGCTGAATTAACATTGAAGAGAAAGAAATTGAAATCTTCCTTAGATTCGACCTAGTAAGATGAGAAAAGATTTACCTTAACATATACCAGAAAATCATCTTATATTTTTCATGCAAATACTAATCAGGAAAAGATTAAGGTCCATGGCATTTTACATGAACTTTGAAAATGTTGAAAAAATTGAATTTTACTTTTAAACTGAAGTGTCCTTAGAAAAAATAAATTCCATTCTTTGTTTATCTTTTACATAAAATAATAAGTGAAGACATTTTCCTGATCTCTCCTGTTCATTTTGGCACAGAAAGAAATTTAAGTTCATCCCCACAAATTTCCTCTGGGACCTAACATATGATTACTGTCAAGATATTTTGATTGTTGGCACTTTAGAAAGATTAAGTGATTCATCTAACATGAAATGATGAGGTCCCTTTGCAGAGCTGAGAATGGAATTCAGATCACTAGGATAATTGTTAAGAAATTGTCGCTATCTTTTATTTTAAAATTAATTTTAGCTTTCCTGCAGAATTTCTCATTGGCCACTTGTTGCATGGGCTTCCCTAGTAGCTCAACAGTAAAGAAACTTCCTGCGGATGCAGGAGACAGTGCTTCGGTCCCTGGGTCAGGAAGATCCCCTGGAGAAGGAAATATCTACCCTCTCCAGTATTCTTGCCTGGGAAATTCCATGGACTGAGGAGCCTGGCTGGCTACCGTCAATCAGGTCACAAAAGTTGGACACGATTAGTGACAGTAAACAACAAAACTGTAGAATGTGGATTGTTTAGTTGATACTTAAATCCACCTCTCAGACTTTTCTAATAAAATCTAAGCACTCCTTCTTTCTTCAGCCTTTCAGAGCACACTTTCACTGTAATATTTTCTGAAATTTACACATAGACATTCATTGCTGACCAGATATTACCTATGTATTACGTGCTATGTATGTCCTCAGATGTAATTTCAGGCCCCTCTTCCTTGCACCCTCTACTTCTGTCCCTCTTGAGAAAAAAAAAAAAGTGAAACTGTTAGTCACACAGTGGCATCTGACTCCTTGCGACCCCTTGGACTGTAGCTCACTCTGTCCATGGGATTTTTCAGGCAAGAATACTGTCACAGGTTGTCATTTCCTCCTCCGGGGGATCTCTCTGATCCAGAGATGAAACCCACGTCTCCTGAGTCTCCTGCATTGCAGGCAGATTCTTTACCACTGAGCTTCTGGGGAAGCCCTTTGGACATATGCTAAGTGTCGAATAAATATTTATTGAAAATATGGAAAAATAATGAAAACATTAGGGCAGTTCACTAAGTGTATTGCTAAGAGGCAACAAAAGCTGAAAATATCTTTGAAAATTTTTGCTTCTAATCCGTGAATATATGCATTTTGTTATCTGTTCATAGTGCCTATTTTGCTTTCTTTGCATATATGGCCGTGAGTGTTGGACTTCCCTGATAGATGGTAAAGAATTTTCCTGCAATGCAGGAGACCCGGGTTCAATCCCTGTTATGCTTGTGTTGTGCTTGCCTGGAAGTTCTCATTTGCTCATTCAAACATATTTAAGGAATCCCTACAATACATCAGGCCCTCAGCTCTGCCTGATGATTCTATAAATATTTCCTGAAAATTCTGGTGATAAAATCAATGCTATATTTAATTTTATCATTTTTTATTGAAGTGTAGTTAACTTGCAATATTTTGGTAACTTCAAGTGTGCAGCAAAGTAATTCAGTTATATGTGTGTGTGTGTGTGTGTATATGTATCCATTATATATGTATTGTTTTTCACAGTTTCCATTACAAGTTATTGCGAGATACTGAGTGTATTTCCCTGTGCTCTACAGTCGGTCCTTGGTGATTATCTCTTTCACATATAGTAGTGTATGTGTGCTCAGCTATGTCCACTGTTTGCAACCCCATGGACTATAGCCCACCAGGCTCCTCTGTCCATGGAATTTTCCAGGCAAGAATACTGGAGTGGGTTGCCATTTGCCCCTCCAGGGACAAATAGTAGTATGCACATGCTAATCCCAAACTCCTAATTTATCTGCCCCCTGCTTCCCTTTTGGTAACCATAAGTTTGTTTTCTATGCTCCTACTGGGGAAAAGGGACATAGAATTAATACACTTGATAGTCATTTTACATTAAACTGTAATTAATACGACAGTACACAAGTAATCCTCTCAATACCATATTCATCATTAATGTTGCCTTTTGTGTTTTCAAGATGAATTTTCATTCAGGTACCCATAAAATACTAGGAGAAGTTGTCACCAATATCGTCAATATTGAGCAGCTGAGTGGTCAGTATCCTATGTAGACAAAATGATTCTTTGAGGATGAGAAAATAATTCTTACAAGTAGATGGCTCCATTCCAGCTTAGCTTACCCTACTTGAGCTCTGCGTCAGCTGCCTATCCAATATTCAAAAAACAAAGCAAAACAGGAAGCATGAGTACTAGGTACTTTGAGTGTTTCTGGACATTTTATTAGTTGGAGTTTTTAAAATGCTTTTGCCTCAAAAGGGATTTTCATAGATTTTAGTGGTTTTCCAGTTAGTGATTATATTTTTAAAAGATATTGGCTATCTCAATAGAGTTGCAGATGAAGTGGGATTGACCAATTCCCATATAATGATGCACATACACACTCACACAAAAAGGAATTTAACCTCAGAAGATAAAAGCAGAGAGGGGCAATGATTGAAGTCTAAAACAGTGTGAAGGATGTGCATACAGTAACTTCAGATCTCTTTATTTGATCTCTAATTACTAGAATAAGAGTTCCCTTTCACACTTGAAAGGGATTATAAACACTTAAAAGCCTTTTCCCAGAAAGATGATGTTGTTAAAAAGAGAGATTCAAGAATAGTTCAGAGAAATTAATTGATGGCGGATGCATGTCAGGCTGTCAGAGGAAGCTAGAGATCTTTAGTGTAACATTTTGAGACAACGTTTACTGGAATGCTTAAATGATTGAGCCACTCAAGGATGACAAGTTTCTCATACTTTTTACACTTTTACTGGTAATGGAGACATTTAATGTTTCTTGTCAATTTGTTCCAATAATCATGTGGCTGCAGATGAGTTGGCACATTGCCAGAGAATCATAATCCTAGGTTTTTTCCCCCTAAATCCATAGGCAACTTTTAAAGGAGAGCTAAGTTCTTGTAGCTTAAGGGATCTTCTCTGAGTAAGGGGGGAGGTGTCCTCTGCTCCATGTCATTGGGTATTTTTTTGGCAATTGGCACCTCTGATGACTCAGCTGGTAAAGAATCTGCCTGTAGTTCAGGAGACACGGGAGATGCAGGTTCAATTCCTGAGTTGGGAAGATCCCCTGGAGAAGGAAAATTGCCACCTACTCCAGTATGCTTGCCTGAAAAATCCCAGGGACAGAGAGGCTTGGCAGGCTACAGCCTATGGGGTCTTAAAGAGTCGGGCAGGGCTTAGGGAGTGAGCACTCATGCAGGGAGTGGATAAAGGCACTGTTGGGACTTTCCTGATGGTCCAGCGGTTAAGAGTCCACACTTCCACTGCAGCGGGCGTGGGTTGGAGCCCTCATTCTACATGGTTATCTGTTGTCCCTCCAACTCTAATCATTACTCACTTCTTTTACTTTTGCATTTCAAGATGCTCATAGATATGGAATTTGTATTTTATGCCACGTCATTTTTTTGGTATGGCATTTCTACTCTTAGTAGTAACATCCTTAATATATGTATGCATTTACCACTATGGTAACATTCTATAATGGAGAGCTTATCATAACTAACTAAACAAGTTTACCTATGTGTGTCTTTTCTTTTCATCTATACTGCAAATTCCTCTGTGGAGGAAAATCTCTTGCAGGTCTAACACTGTCTTATCTGAGCAGTTTTGGAAGAAATACTGCATCAAGAAACTGAAATCTAAATTGGATTGTTTCACTTCTGTGACTTTGATTTGGCCATTCATAATTTCAGTGTTTTAGCTTCAGAATCTTTAATATTACAGTTTTAAATCCCATGTTCTCTGTGATTCCCATTTCCCCTAAAACTTGGTGACTCTGTTATTTTCAGGAAATTTATATTACATTATGATCAAGAAGGATAATTCTCGGGGAGGAGAAGTTGTTGGGTGGAGTGGGAGGTGAATTAATTTAGAATGATAATGTCTCATTGCATAGCAGAATCAATGAACCTTTACAAGACTTTCATTTTCAGACTGTTACCCAAGGAATAGAAATTGGAGAATTTGGGGTGTAGGATTTTGAAAACCTTAAAACATAAAACTTTTGTCTCACGAGATCCATAAATTCAAGAGTAGAATTTCCTTCTTCATTATCATTTTGCTATTAGTTTTAGCTGTGTGAATTAATTACACTCTAAGTAAAGTATTTATGGATTAATTTAATTTGTAAATGATTGTAGGGTCATGAAGATCTGGAGAAGACAATGGCAATCTACTGCAGTATTCTTGCCTGGAGAATTCCATGGACAGAGGAGCCTGGCAGGCTACAGTCCGTGGGTTACAGAGTCAGACACGACTGAACAATAACACTCCCAGCAGTTTAAAAACAAAATGAGAAGTCAAGTTTTGTTTCACACAGCTAATATTTTTTAAAAATTTATTTTGCTGAAGTATAATTAATTTACAATATTGTGTTAATTTCTGCCATACAGCAAAGTGATTCAGCTTTACATACATATATACATTTTTTTCATACTTTTCCATGATGTTTTATCAAGGATATTGGATATAGTTCCCTGTGTTATACAGTAAGACCTTGTTTATCCATCCTAAATATAATAGTTTCCATCTGCCAATCCCAAACTCCCAGTCCATTACTGTATTCCCCTCCGCCTTCACACAGCTAATATTTAAAAGCAAGTATCCAGTGATGCTTGGGTTTTTGTGTTTACTTTTCCTTGAGTGTGTATAGTCTGCATCATAGTGGCAACTTTCTTCTGAGAAAAATAACTATGGGGGAATGCAGTCAGAAGGACCCTTCAGTGATGCTCCCCATGCTTCTGTGAACCGCAGGAAGCTTCTGAACTCAGGCTCACTCTGGAAATTCTACTTTTTGTCAAAACGTGCAGAGGAAAATAACTCTCTCCCACCAATTTGGTGAGAAAATAAGATCAATTAATGTGAGTGAAAAAGCTGGCTTAAAACCCAGCGTTTAAAAAGCTAAGGTCTTGGCATCCAGTCCCATCACTTCATGGCAGATAGATGGGGAAACAATGGAAACAGTGACAGACTTTATTTTCTTGGGCTCCAAAATCACTGCAGATGGTGACTGCAGCCATGAAATTAAAAGACGCTTGCTTCTTGGAAGAAAAGCTATGACCAACCTAGATAGCATATTAAAAACCAGAGACATTACTTTGCCAACAAAGGGCCCATCTAGTCAAAGCTATGGTTTTTCCAGTAGTATGGATGTGAAAGTTGGACTATAAAGAAAGCTGAGTGCTGAAGAATGGATGCTTTTGAACTGTGGTGTTGGAGAAGACTCTTGAGAGTCCCTGGACTGCAGGGAGATCTAACCAGTCAATTCTGAAGGAAATCAGTCCTGAATATACATTGGAAGGACTGATGCTGAAGCTGAACATCCAATACTTTCGCCACCTGATGCGAAGAACTGACTCATTGGAAAAGACCCTGATGCTGGAAAAGATTGAGTCAGGAAGAGAAGGGGATGACAGAGGATGAGATGGTTGGATGGCATCACCGACTCGATGGACATGAGTTTGAGCAATCTCTGGGAGTTGATGATGGACAGGGAAGCCTGACGTTCTGCAGTCCATGAGTCACAAAGAGTCGGACACAATTGAACGACTGAATTGAACTGAACTGAATGACCCACAGCTAAAATTTTTGCGAATTTATCATATACCACATACCAAGCTAAAACCTCTATATGGATTATGTCATCAAATCCTCACAATATTTTTATGAGTTAAGAGTGAACATTATGCCTATTACAATGATAAAAGCACTAAAGATTAGGGAGGTTAAATAATTATAATAGTTCACAAATCTAGGAAAGGCTTGGAACCAGGACTTGAATGCAGACAATTTGACACCAGAATCTATGTACTTACTACTTTTCTCTACTGGCATTCCAGAAACTAGCCCCTCGACATCACTGATCCATAAAACTTTATTTTGCCTTTCAGTTCAGTTCAGTCACTCAGTCGTGTCAGACTCTTTGCGACCCCATGAATCAAAGCATGCCAGGCCTCCCTGTGTCGCTAATCTACAAAAACTTCAACAAGTTAAACGACTGCATAGAGCCTGAATTTCCTAATCTGTTAGGAGTAATTGCATCTATTTTATGGGTTTTGATAATAATTAAGAAAGTACATGAATGTAAAATGTTTAGTGATGTAACTGGTGTGTAACCTGTAGAATAATTAAGGTCATTATCTGGGAACCTGGACGGTGCCATTTGGCCTTCAAAATGGACAGACACAGGGAAATGCTACTAATGGAGGATGAAGCCAAGAACATAAATAGCTGTCATCAGGCATTGATCAAAGCAGTGGGGCAAATTTCCACTTATGAATGTAGTTGATTGGTATAATGTGTCTATTTAAATATATTATCTCTTTTCATCATATAATGTCCCTGTATAAATATAATGCCTCTATTTAAAAGCTGAACTTTTAGAGTAGAGGAAAGAGATGCTGATATTATGTAGCAAAGATTTAGGTACTTGATACAAAGGAATTTATAAAGTATGAGAAATGCATGGAGTATTTGGAGACCTATATTGGAAAGGTAGTCAAATGTGAAAAACGAGAGAAGAGAAATTTGCTCTATCTTAATTTGGAAAACTCAGCAGTGGCCACAGGACTGGAAAAGGTCAGTTTTCATTCCAATCCCAAAGAAAGACAATCTGAAAGAACGCTCAAACTACCACACAATTGCAGTCATTTCACACGCTAGTAAAGTAATGCTCAAAATTCTCCAAGCCAGGCTTCAGCAATCCATGAACCGTGAACTTCCAGATCTTCAAAGTGGTTTTAGAAGACCAGAGATCAAATTCCAACATCTGCTAGATCATCAAAGAAGCAAGATAATTCCAGAAAAACATGTATTTCTGCTTTATTGACTATGCCAAAGCCTTTGACTGTGTGGATCACAATAAACTGTGGAAAATTCTGAAAGAGATGGGAATACCAGACCACCTGACCTGCCTCTTGAGAAACCATTATGCAGGTCAGGAAGCAACAGTTAGAACTGGACATGGAACAACAGACTGGTTCCAAATAGGAAAAGGAGTACATCAAGGCTATATATTGTCACCCTGCTTATTTAACTTCTATACAGAGTACATCATGAGAAACGCTGGGCTGGATGAAGCACAAGCTGGAATCAAGATTGCCGGGAGAAATATCAATAACCTCAGATATGCAGATGACACCACGCTTATGGCAGAAAGTGAAGAGGAACTAAAAAGCCTCTTGATGAAAGTTAAAGAGGAGAGTGAAAATGTTGGCTTAAAAATCAACATTCAGAAAACTAAGATCATGGCATCTGGTCCCATCACTTCATGGCAAATAGATGGGGAAACAGTGGAAGCAGTGTCAGACTTAATTTTTTTGGCTCCAAAATCACTGCAGATGGTGACTGCAGCCATGAAATTAAAAGACGCTTACTCCTTGGAAGGAAAGTTATGACCAACCTAGATAGCATATTAAAAAGCAGAGACATTACTTTGCCAACAAAGGTTCATCTAGTCAAGGCTATGGTTTTTCCAGTGGTCATGTATGGATGTGAGAATTGGATTGTGAAGAAAGCTGAGTGCCAAAAAATTGATGCTTTTGAACTGTGGTATTGGAGAAGACTCTTGAGAGTCCCTTGGACTGCAAGGAGATCCAACCAGTCCATCCTAAAGGAGATCAGTCCTGGGTGTTCGCTGGAAGGACTGATGTTGAAGCTGAAACTCCAGTACTTTGGCCACCTCATGTGAAGAGTTGACTCATTGGAAAAGACCCTGATGCTGGGAGGGATTGGGGGCAGGAGGAGAAGGGGGCTACAGAGGATGAGATGGCTGAATGGCATCACTGACTCGATGGGCATGAGTTTGAGTGGACTCTGGGAGTTGGTGATGGACAGGGAGGCCTGGCGTGCTGCGATTCTTGGGGTCGCAAAGAGTCGGACACGACTGAGTGACTGAACTGAACTGAAGATAAAAACATTTTCATAGAAATGGGTTTCTACCAGATTACCACATGATAATACAACAATTCAGATCATAACTCCTGTATGTTTCCTGTAGTTGTGAAATACAGTGCTGTATAAACTAACAGGTAGTATGCTTTCTGACTAATTTCATTGTGCTGGTTCACAACCCATTCAGTTCAGTTCAGTTAGTTCAGTTGCTCAGTCGTGTCCGACTCTTTGCAACCCCATGATCTGCAGCACACCTCCCTGTCCATCACCAACTCCCGGAGTCCACCGAAACCCATGTCCATTGAGTCGGTGATGCCATCCAACCATCTCATCCTCTGTCGTCCCCTTCTCCTCCTGCCCTCAATCTTTCCCAGCATCAGGGTCTTTTCAAATGAGTCAGCTCTTTGCATCAGGTGGCCAAAATATTGGAGTTTGAGGAATTGTCAATTGATATACAGCTGTGAAGTAGCCTACAAGTCCTTTAAAATTCTGGTATCCTGGATGGGCAAAATTTGATAAGTGAAATCTCCCCAAAAATATTGTTTATCTAGAAATCACATGAGTGTTTCGAGTTACATATGCACTAAATGATTACAGAAAGTAAGCAAATTCATTTTGAAGTCTGAAGTCATCTGACTGCTCAGGCTCTCCTTAGCATTACATATTTGGAGACAATTTACCATGTTCATTTTCTGTATCACTTCTTGATATTGTGAATACATGTTTTATCCACAATAGTCAATGATGTTTATTATTAGCAAATCAAAAATCAAGGTGTGACAAGATTCCATATCTTGAGACTGATTCAGGGGTGTCACAGCCTGTTGAACTCAAAAAACAAACAAGACAAGTATCTTAAAAAGCCTTAATCTCTTTCTCTTTTCTTTTTTTGGCCTCCAAAAGCAGTGAATAACACTTAGAGTCCATTGAGAGTCACTAGTTAAAATTATTGGGATTTTTAAACTTAAACATTTTGTTGACTGTCTTAGAAATACAAATAGTTTGGGACATTTTCATAAGTAATGGAGTTATTAAAAAATTAGTGATGTTTTTCCTCACAGTCTATGAGTAACAGGTTTCAAACATTAATAACTTAAGCTCTTGAGAAGACAGAAAAAAAGTGAATTATAACGTGTTTTTGTGAATCACATTAAGTTTCATAAAAATAGGGTAGAAAATCCAGGAAACCCTTAGAAGGAAAAAGAATTTGTTACATAAAGACCAGAAGACCTTGGGTCTCTTAAGTCTCAATATGTTCAGACTTAAGTGAAGAAATAAGTTGTTAGCTTTTAAAATTGACATGAGTAATGACATTAGGGGTAATCTTTGAAACCTAGAGAAAAGGAATTTAACATTTACCACAGTCTTCCCTTAGAGTAAAAAGGTAAAGAATCAAATACACATCTATTACAGAGAACATCTTTCTTTACAATGATGCACATCATTAATTAGGGAGACACTGACTTCAGGATAGAAGTTAATTAACTGTGAGATCAATATCTAATGCAGATTTCGGTTTTTATATCTCTCCTTCAGCATGAAACCAATAAAAACAGTTCTCAGTTCAGTTCAGTCGCTCACTTGTGTCACAGTTATGTTTTTGAGTAAAACTTACCTGACCAAAACCTCAAAATGAGTAGCTTTTGAGGTGCTCATCAAGAAGGAAAAGATTGTGAGCTAGTAAAACTTTGGGCATTCAGTAATAGCAAAGGAAAGCTAAGAAGGTTATATGATAAGTCAAGTTATTGAGTAATATTCATATTATATTGTTGAAAAATGTGTCACAAATAAGTTTATTCAATATTTCATCATAGTGTTTGTATATGGATAGACTTGCAATCAAATTGATTTGGTTCATGCTATTGTCAAGATTCCCTTTCCAAGTGTATAGATGACACCTGCCTCTCAAGGATTCTCACATTTAAAGAGAGCACTTCAAGGTCCTTGAGGAGATTCTCAATTTCTGGTGGAGAAAGATTTGATTCAGTCTTGGGGCTGTATCAGAGGGAGTTGGAATATCCTTTGTACAATGCTTTTTAACCTACTTGGCAGAAGTTTTAGTTATGGGAGTTTTATTCTAAAGACAGAGATATTAGAGAAGTATCTGTTTATTTTCACCATTCAATACCCATGTCCAAAGTGTCTATTAAAGAATATTAATGTTAGAGGCCACGCATTAACCATCTTGAAACCTCACTTGAAATCCAAGTGCAGAATGTACTTAAAGTCCTTCATTTGCCCTATTTCTCTTTCTCTGTGAAGCGAAGTCTTGGCATACTTCCCTCTAAGCCCAGTATCTCTGTTTTCCTAATGACTATTCTTTGTTCCAAGCTAATTGCTTTAGAATGCTCTGTTACATTTTGCCTTTTTATGGCCCTCTTGATATAGACCTGAGTTAATGCATGGAAGATACTTAACAGACTGTCACATGGTAAGCACTTAATATAGGTAAACTACTAGATAATAAAGATGGCTATTGCTATTGTTTAAAAATTTTTCACTGACTACTTTTTAAGTCTCTATGTAAGATGGGATATATAATACAGGCTTTATGGAGAAATAGGGCTGAATATTAGAAGGGGATGCCAAAATTAAACATGTGTGGGGAATCTGAGAGGATGGTGAGTGGAGCAAGGTTTGAATCTTCCAGAATGCCTCCCCATGCCAAAAAAGTAGAGCACAAAGGTGGCAAAACCAATCACTCATGACACCGTTTTCAACAAAGCTGGTTTGGACTTCCCAGGTGGTGCAGTGGATAAGAATCTGCCTGCCAATAGAGGGAACGTGGGTTCAACCCCTGGTCCAGGGAGATCCCACATGCCGCAGAGCAGCGATGCCTGTGAACCACAGTGATCACGCCCCCGCTCTGGAGATCCATGAGCTGCAACTACGGCAGCCCACACGCCTGGAGCCCGTGCTCACAAGAGAAGGCACTGCAGTGAGGAGCCCAAGCTCTGCAACTAGAGAAAGCCTGTGCAAAAGCAGTGAGGACCTAGCGCAGCTAAAAAGCAAACAAACGAAAAACCCCAAACAAAACACACAAGCAGAAAAAAGCATTTGCAGAGACAGTCCCATGAAGATTGGGGTGATTATTAAATGTTGAATGTAGAGGTTAGATTCAATGGTGATTTGATGGAAATACTGCAGTACATAAAGGTTCTGTTCTCTTACAAACTAACTTGAGTGGGGGCAGGGAGGGGGATAAGACATATTCATAAAAGGCAGAATAAGCTTGTTTATTGACTTATAAGTATGTTCTAGATACTAAACAAAGGATATAATGAAATCTGATCTATTTTTTCCACAAAGAGTTTTGAATTAATACATGTAGGAAAGAAACACTATTAAAACCCCAAATTCAGCTGTTGTTGTTCAATTGCTAAGTCATGTCCAACTCTTTGCGACCCCATGGACTGCAGCACGCCATGCTTCCCTGCCCATCACCAACTCCCAGAGTTTACTCAAGCTCATGTCCATTGAGTTGGTGATGCCATCCAGCCATTTCATCCTCTGTCGTCCCCTTCTCCTCCTGCCTTCAATCTTTAGCAGTATCACAGTCTTTTCAGCCTGAGTAAATTTTAAAGAGCTTTTTGGCTTTATTTAATTATTGATTCATCAATTGGGCCACATCTCAGTGGTGGTTAGAAAGGAACCCCAGGAACTGTACGAAATAGCAGAATTTTGCAGGCAGCAGAAGGAGGGTACAAGAAAAGAGTGGGTTGCCTCCTCTTCCTTTGGGGGATGGATAGGTCTGTCAGGTAGGTTACTTCATTAATGCTGGCCAGGAAATTTTAGAAAACCACTTACTATTACATTTCTGGGGAAGGCTGAAACTACGATTAGTTTGGGGATTGAGTCTCAGTTTGAAGATATCGGATTAGTCCAAGTGACTCCATTGTGGGTCTGTTGTCTCTCGTTTTTTTTAAACCAGTACCATTGGCTGATAAACTCACAAAAAATGTCAGATGAACATCACAAACCTTTTGGTAAAAGAACACATATAACCTCACCTTGAAATAGGCATATTGAAGTAGTTGAAGTTATATGTATTCTTTCTTCAAAAGGTTTGTGCAGCTCTTTCAGTCATTAGTTCAGTAATAAATTATGAAGCTCCAGTTATGTGCCAAGCACATCTGTGGGTACCTGGTACAGTGACTTGCAAAACAAAACAGAAGAAACCAGTAATAAAAAGTCAACTTGTTCCAATAACCTTGGACAATATAGGAGAATTGATAATGTGGTCATTAATCAGCTAAGCTTCAAATAAATGTTATCACTTCTCTGATAGATGGAGAGGTGTATTATGCTATGGGAATAAATAATAGGTGGGCTGTGCGTGTGGTCAGTCGCTTCAGTCATGCCTGACTCTTTGCAACCCAGTATACTGTAGCCCACCACATCCTCTGCCCATGGGATTCTCCAGGCAAGAATCCTGGAGTGGGTTGCCATGCCCTCCTTCAGGGGATCTTCCCTACTCAGGGATCAAACCCACATCTCCTGTGGCTCCTGCATTGCAGATGGATTCTTTACCACTGAGCTTCCAGGGAAGCCAATAGGTGGGCTACACTTAGTAAGCAGTGATGCCTGAACTAAAATGTGAATGGTGAATAATTAGCCTAGGTGGAAGGGCATGGGGAGGGAAAGTGATTCAGAGTAGAAGAGGGTTGTGAGGAAGTCCTGACTTAGGAAGGAGGATGGTATATTCCAGACCCAGGAGAAATCCGGTACTCTGATGGGTGTAGATGAAAGAGCGTGGGACAGGAGAAAAGACAGTATAGTGGCAAAACTACATATTGTCTGCACTGGATCACTTTTGAGAGGGAGGTACCTCTGATGATGACCACCCCACCCCAGTACAACAGGTGGGACTCTGAGTCATCCAGACTGTAGGCTGGATTCTAACAAGGCAGGTGTGCATGCGGAGACACAGCGCATAGGCACGCTCATTTCTCAGGAGGAAGCTGAAGAGCAGCTTCTGTTGCTGTTATCTTTCCTTTGTTAGGTTGTTGCATTTCTCCTTGTTGCAACTGGAGAACATGGCCTCAAATCATCTTAGAAGTTGCCTTTCAAAGACTGGAGTTGAGAATCACCTGCTACTTTCTATGCTTATCACTGAAGTATTTAGAGAGCAAGTTAGGATGCACAAAAGATGATTATGTTTAGAATTAACAAAGCATGATCAATCCATTTGTCCTCATATATATATATTTATATACATACATACACACACACACATATATGTAATATAGATATATGCATAGTTGTTATTGTTCAGTCACTGAGTTGCATACCACTCTTTGTGACCCCCATGGACTGTAGCTCTCCAGGCTCCTCTGTCCTCCACTGTCTCCCAGTGTTTGCTCAAATTAATGTCCACTGAGTCAGTGATGCTATCTAACCTTCTCATCCTAGGCTGCCCTCTTCTCCTTTTGCCTTCAGTCTTTCTTAGCATCACGGTCTTTTCCAGTGAGTCAGCCCTTCACATCAGGCGGCCAAAGTATTGGAGCTTCAGCTTCAGTATCAGTACTTCAGTGAATATTCATGGTTGATTTCCTTTAGGTTGACTGGTTTGATCTCCTTGATACATATATCTATGTATATGTATATATTCACTTGTTACATAGTTAATGGAGTGTACTAAAAATCACTAGCGATCCTACTCAGTGAGCTAACCATCCTATGGAGAGATATCCTAATCTTCAGCAATACTGGTGGGTCTGAGAAATTTTCATTGTTTAAATAATAAACATGTTACTTGAATAAATAACTGGGAGTATAGAAAAGTTTTTTCTTTTAAATAAGACAGACAACATTAAGATCAGATGCTGCATTTTTAACACCTAGCTGAAATGTAGCTGTCTATAAAGTTGTATCTTGCTTTTCCCAACCCAATATTATATTAGGAAGATTGCCAGATTTAGCACATAGAAGTACAGTATGCCGTATTAAATTCCAAAGGAAAAGCAAATATATATATGTGTATACATATTGTTGTTGTTGTTATTTAAGCCACTAAGTTGTGTCTGATTCTTTGTGATTGATGGACTATAGCCCACCAGGCTTCTCTGTCCTTGGGGTTTTTCAGGCAAGAACACTGGGGTAGATTGCCATCTCGTCCATGTATATATATATGTATGTGTATATGTGTATTAGTATAAAGATATACCAAATATTGCATGGCACATACTTTTATTTAAATTTGTTGCTTATCTGGAATTCAAGTTTAACTTTATACACTATTTTATCTGACAATGTTAATCAAAAGCATTTTCATTGTAATCTTTGTAAACAATTGTAAATAACATTGTGCTGAACAATATTCTATTTTTATAGTGTATATCCTTGGATAGCTGTCCAGAAGTGAACTTCTTAGGTTGGATTAAATATATATCTATCTCCAAGTTTATTTTGTAGAATTAGAAGAGAACCCAGTTACCTTAGGGACTTCCCTGTAGCTCAGATGGTAAAGAATCTGCCTGCGGTGCAGGAGACCTGGGTTCAATCCCTGGGTCAGGAAGATCCTCTGGAGAAGAGAATGGCAACCCACCCCAGTATTCTTGCATCAGAATCCCATGGACAGAGGACACCGGCAGGCTACAGTCCTTGGGATCGCAGAGTCGAGTACGACTGAGTGACTAACGCTTCTACTACTACCAGTTACCTTTCTTTTTTTTGTTTGATTTTTTATTTAGCTAGTTCAAGAGTTGAATCTGTAGCTGCACTGCTTAGCTTACATTTTTTCCCCTTGAAAGTATCATAATTAAGATTATCCTTGGAGAACTTATCCTCATTGGATGGTAATCCAGTTCTTTATAAAAATGTACTTGAAATCCTAGATATTTCAATGATGGGATTTCTGGACATGTTGGATATTTATTTCTGTAGCTTCCCTGTATTCTACTCCTGTGCCCAGTTTATCAGCAAACAGTCTGTGATACATCATTTCAGCCTCCTGTTCCTTCTTTGTCTTCCCCTTTAGAGCCTGTACGTTCTGTCCGTGCGTTTTTTAAATATTTATTTATTTATTTGGTTGCATTGGGTCTTAGTTGGAGTATGCGGAATCCATAACTTAGGAATCCCTAACTTTTAGTTGCAGCACGCAGGATCTAGTTCCTTAACGAGGGATAAAACCCGGGCCCCCTGCACTGGAAGCATGGAGTCTTGGCCACTGGACCATCAGGGAAGTCCCCTGGTCCTTGTATTTTACCTTCTGCATTTGCTAACTCCCTGTTCCATAAATGCCTATTCAGTTGGTGTCTTTGAGACTTTCACATTTACTAGCTGGGTGCCTCAGCTCACCAAAGCTCAAGTTTCCTACCAACTCTGAGTTTTGGTTTCTTTGTCTTTAATAATTAAGTGGTTTAGGTTACATAGAATGAGAACTATTTGGGGAAAGCACTTAACATGTCAGACACACAGTAAGTGCTGCGCTCTTGGGAACTGACTGCTACTGACAAGGATGAACTGACAGGGCAGAGATCAATAAGAGACACATCACTTACCTCACCTGGGCATGCAAGCCTTGATCATCATCTAGGGTCCATCCACAGGCATTCAGGTTTTCCCTAATTATGCTTCTTATCAGCCACTGGAAAGATGAACTGATAATGATTAGACTTGGGAATGTCAGTGATTCCATCCTGCATACACGCTGGTGCAGTGAAGAAAAGCCTGCTTAGATGCAGGGCGTGTGGATCATGGGGTGTAAGTGAAGACACTGGGGGGTGGGGAAAGAAATAGACTGTTGTGATGCCATTATAGCCTTTAGGCTTGGCTTCCCCTCTTCAGAAGGTTTCCTGGTGTTGTGGTCCTGTGACAGTGTACTAAAATGAATACGTAGCTGTAACAAGGTCTGTATTACTGATGACAACTGAGTCTTATTTTCTCCATTTCACTAGATTTCTCAAGAACACTGCATTCGCTTAAATGCCTACCATTAGTTCTATATTATCTAGGAGGTCCTTCTCTGGTTTTGGTTTTGGTATTGTCCCCACAGTTTTGTCCTCACATTCCCCGTGCACATTGTGGCCTGTCCCGAGACCATGGTGCTTAGAGACTTCCCAGGTGATCCAGCGGCTATGACTCTGCACTCCTAATGCAGGGGGTCTGGGTTTAACCCCTGGTCAGGGAACTAGATACCACATGCCACTACCAAATAGATTCTGCATGCCACAACTAAGATCCCAAATGCCACAGCTGAGACCTGGTGCAACCAAACTGAATTAACAACTAAACACTTTTTAAAAAAGGGGATGGTGTCCAAAAGTCTTGTTCATCATGTCTGTGTTTCCATTAGTTCCCTGCCTGTAGGTTCATCAATACCATCTTTCTAGGTTCCATATATATGTGTTAATATGCAATATTTGTTTTTCTCTTTCTGATTTACTTCACTCTGTACAGTAGACTCTAGGTTCATCCACTTCATTGGAACCGACTCAAATGTGTTGTTTTTTTATGGCTGAGTAATATTCCATTGCATATATGTACCACAGTTTTGAGGATGGAACAAATTGGGACAGTAGTGTTGAAACATATACATTGCTGTTGTTTAGTTTCTAGGTCATGTCTGACTCTGCAACCCTATGGACTATAGCCCACCAGGCTCCCCTATCTATTGGATTTTCCAGGCAAGAACACTGGAATGCATTGCCATTTCCTTCTCAAAACATATACATTAACATATGTAAAATAGAGAGTGGGTGGGAATTTATTACGATGCAGGGAGCTCAAATCTAGTGCTCTGTGCCAACGTAGAGGAGTGGGATGGGGTGGGAGGTGGGAAGGAGGTTCAAGAGGGAGGGGACATGTATATGCATGTATACACACACATATATACATATATAGGCATATGTGTATACCTATATACACATAGGTATATACACATACCTATGACTGACTCATGTTGATATATGGCAGAAGCCAACACAGGATTGTAAAGCAATTATCTTTTGATTAAAAATATTAATTATTAAAAAAAAAAAAACCATGGTGCTTAAAAGAGTTTTGTAAGCCTCTGGCCTTTTGTCTGAAAGAATAACCTCCCGATTATACCTGAGCAGAAGACAACCCCTCACTAGAGAGCAGCGAGATTCTTCCCTGCTTACAGCAGCAGTGGTGGATATCAGTGTTCAGTCACTTTATGGCATTGTCAGATAGGCCTCATTTTCACCGATCCTCTCACACTTCTATCCATTAATTATTAATCAATATATATTTAACTCCTCCCAGAGTTTAGTGCCAAAGAGTGTTCATGAACCTTTAGATCAGGAAATGAGCTGTCACTTTACGTGTCCCCTGCAGCCCCAGAAGTGGGCGAAGGATTGCAGTGTGGAACATCGCTTTGTTGGCATGCTAAGTCGCTTCAGTCGTGTCCGACTCTTTGTGACCCCATGGACTGTAGCCCACCAGGCTCCTCTGTCCGTGGGATTTTCCAGGCAAGAACTCTGGAGTGGGTTGACATTTAAACATTTTTTTCTGTTAATGTTGAAACTCTGAAAATATTTATCTCTTAAAATTACTTTTGATTAGTGGTCTAGGTATAGATTCCAAGTAAACCAGTGAAATAGATCAACTATTGCTTGAAAACATATAACTCCCACTGATTATTCCATTTCTTAGTGGATGAAAAATGCAGTTCATTTCTCTCTCTCTCAGGAGCTCTCTTCTATTCTTAGCATGATTTGCTCCTATCTGCCCAGATTTCTGGTTAATTCACTGCTGTTCAAAGGCTTCATCACTGGGTGGCACCCTGCCACCTTCTTTGGATTTTGTTTTCTTCCTTTACTCTGGCTTCTGCAGTGTAACTGTGGTGGTCAGAAGTCGGGGTCTGGGCCCAGACATTCACGTTTGGAATCCAGGCTTTGAAATTTATTAAGCTTTGTGACAGTCGAGAACCTGGAGAATGTCTCTTCATCAAAATGAAGATAACAGTGGTAAGTACTTTTTCAGATTCTTGTGAAAATTTAAGAAAAAAAAATATATAAAGGCACTTATGTCTGACAATTAATAAACACCCAATTAATGTACCTCCTATTTTTTATTTTACCTTTTCAGGATCATACCATAGGACCTGGACCTGGCTTAAGAAACAGACAGAAAAGAGATCACACACACATAAAGCTGGGATGATGATAGAGGTTAGAACCAGCGCCATGGGGACAATGAAGTGGAGTGTTTATAGCAGACTTGGATGATGGTCCAATGATGACTATTTCCCAGCAGTTTATTGAAAGCTTCTAAGTATTTGGGTTTGTTCTTTACAATAATTCCTCAAGTGTGTTTCACAACTGCTGTATGAAGTAAATATTTCATGCCCATTTTCCAGATAAGGAAATTAAGCCCTATAGAAGTTAGGTAATTTTCATAAGGTCATTCACCCTGCAAGTGGAAGACCACAAATTTACATCCAAGTTGGTTTTCTCCCAAAACTTTTGCCTGTGTGTTTTCTGCTCTGCCTAAGTATGAAAGTGAAAGTGTTAGTCGCTCAGTTGCGTCTGACTCTTTATGACCCTGTGGACCCACCAGGCTTCTCTGACCTTGGAATTCTCCAGCCAACAATATTGGAGTGGGTAGCCATCCCCTTTTCCAGAGGAGCTTCCCAACCCAGGGATCGAACCTGGGTCTCCTGCATTACTGGCAAATTCTTTACCATCTGAGCAATCAGGAAAGCCCAGGCCTGTATGTATTTATGTGTGTATATATATACACACACACATTTACCTCCACTGTTACTGGTTACAATTTTAATGCCTACCTCTCAGAATTGTACCTGTATTCTAGAAGGGATTGGGTTGCCTGTGATACCTAATCAAAGAATCATAAACATGACTGCAGACTGAGCCTCTTCTTAGATTCTGAGGGTAACTACTGGGCCGACAGGGTTGCGAGTCCTTCACTTAGCTTCTTAAAATTTCTGCAGCGTTTCCATTCCCTCTGTCAGCTTTTCCACTGCTGCCTGTGCTGAAAAAGGCCCTTGGACACAGGTACCACATGGAAACCACGTGGCGCCGTGTTCACGAGGGTGCTTGGCAGAGGGTGGAGGTCTAGACGGGAGGGACGGTGTCCTGATGACCACTCCACTACCCCACAGGTCAAGGTGACAGCATGTGAAGCCAGCTTTCCCCCTAAAATATGTGGGGCTAGCTAGGTTTCCCAAGAACTGGTTACTGAGAGAAGTGAGTTTACATCTTTCAAAAAATTCTTTTCCATCATGGTCCATCATAGGACACTGAATATAGTTCTCTGTGCTAAGCTGTAGGACTCTGTTGTTAATCCATTCTGTATGTAATTGTTTGCGTATGCTAACCCCAAACTCCCAATCCACCCATCTCCAGCACCCTCCACCTTGGGAAACAAGTCGGTCCTCTGTGTCTGTGAGTCTGTTTCATAGATAAGTTCATTTCTCTCATATTTCAGATTCCACATGTACATGAGGTCATAGCATATTTGTCTTTCTCTTTCTGCCTTATTGCACTGAGTATGATCTGTAGGTTCATCCATGTTTCTGCAAATAGCATTATTTAGTTCTTTTTAATGGCTGAATAGTATTCCATATGTATGTACCAAATATTCCTTATCTATGCATCTATGCATCTATGGACATTTAGGTTGTTTACCTGTCTTGACTGTTGTGAATAGAGCTACTATCAACTGAAAGAAGTGAGTTTAAATTTCAGTGAAAACACTAGATAACCAAATTGTTGTTATGTGTTACATAAGATATAGACCTGATGACATAAAATAAACCAGGGAATGTAAGAGGTGGAAAAGAAGTTGCAAGGAAATTTGAACAGCACACCCTTTGAGAATTATAAGCATTTACCTATAAGCATTACCTTTCAATGAGCTTCCCTGGTGGCTAGATGGTAGAGAATCTGCTAGCAATGTGGGAGACCCAGGTTTGATCCCTGGGTTGGGAATATCCCCTGGAGAAGGGCATGGCTTACTCACTGCAGTATTCTTGCCTGGATAGTTCCATGGACAGAGAAGCCTAGCAGGCTCTGGTCCATGGGGTTGCAAGAGTCAAGCATGACTGAGTGATTAACACTTTCACATCACCTTTTAATATCTTCCCTAAGGTGGTATATTACCCAAATGTTTTCTTTACTGTTTTTCAGGCAACTATGAAAACTGCAGTGGTATAGAATACAAAGGTAGTGTCTCTACATGGCACGATTCTAAGTGTCCCCAAGGTCCTCCCTTTATGCCGGAGTGTATTAAATACATGCACACACACAACTGTCCACAGGCACACCACGCCTTCACAATTTCCAAACATAAACACGAACACTTGCTTCTCCCCGCAGTGAGGGGATGGGCAGTTGGAGGAGCAGAGAGGAACTGTGGAGCCAGGGGGTGAGGCTGAATTTTTTTAAACTGAAATTTTTGGTTGAGATTTCTGTAGAGACTCAGTGTTTTTGACTTTGATGCATTTGGATTCAGAGACAACTGGAAAGACCTCACATGCGAGGCTGCTATTTGTCAAATATCTTTCTGTGTGAATGTGCTTCTCGTCATTTCTGGAGAGCTGGTTTTGATAGACAAACTGTGCATACTGAGGGCCTGAGGCTAACGGGGAAATGAGACTCAGGACAGACAGCGGAGCCGCCGGGTGTCCAGACACTCAGCCAGCAGGGTGATTGGTCCTGGGGTCAGTGCTGCGTGAAGACCCGCGGATACCACTGCGAGCTGTCCGCAGGGCGAACACAAGGTTATACGGAGAACACTGCTGCTAAAGAGGCTTTTCTCCTACTCATTTCAATGTGATGCTTGAAAAGTCACTTTTTCAGTATAAAACTGGAATTTTATGGGCTACCAATAATTACATGAGACATTCCAGGCCCCAAATGTAGGCAGCCATCAATTTTGAATCCCAAATTCTTCAATCAAATCCAGGGCTTAATATTTTTTAATATTTAAAAATAGTAGGTTTATGTTAGTTTGTCTTTTAACTCTTTTGTTGTGGTAAATGGAGCAGGATTTGAGTAGAGAGAGCTGATGAAGAAATGCCAAAGTGTTCTGGGAAATTGAAAACAAAAGGCGATTATTAATGTAAAAGACAGACCTGTTTGAGTGTTTAGTGTGGACTAGGAGGGCATCCCCCGTGACTCAGCTGGTAAAGAACCCGCCTGCCAATGAGTAGATGCAAGAGATGTGGGTTCAGTCCCTGGGTCAGGAAGATCCCCTGGAGAAGGAAATGGCAGCCCAGGCCAGTATTCTTCCCTGGAAAATCCCACTGATAGAGATGCTTGGAGGGCTGCAGTCCATGGAGCTGCAAAGAGTCAAATACGACTGAGCGTGCACACGTGTAATACTTTATCACTCTGTCTTAGGGGTGATTGTATCTGGACATGTATGATGATTTTAGTTAAGGAGCTCCTGATTAAGAAACACTGTCTTCACTTCTTTCCTTCCTCTGGTTACGTAGGCTACAGTCTGGGTTGCAGTCTGTCATTCTCCCTAATGTTTTGGATGTTTTTTTCTAAGGAGCAGTAGAAAGGAAGATACTTCTTTGAAGATCCATTAGCTTTAAACTTCCTTCCTCTTATCCATTTGATAAAGCCAGTATCTGTTAACCCAGAGAGCATTCTTGGAAGGGCTGTTTTTTCACTCATACTCCTGTCTGTGGAAGTGACTTACGAGACAGGTGGGGACCAAGTTTGTTTGAAAGTGTTTCATGTTGGGCTGTACTGACTGATTCAGCGTGAATCAGTGTAAGGTCATTTTTGAGTTCATGTTCAAGAATTTTTACTGTAGCAGAAGGGAAAAAAAATGAATATACCAAACCTGAAATCTGTGAAATTATGTTGGTTTTGCAAGGTTGTGAATACTCTTATCCAATATTCTGTGTAAAATGTTTAGTGGAAAGTCAGTACAGAAAAACACGAGTGATTATACACTAAATATGGTAAAACGTGGATAGTTTTTCTTTTTTTGATGTTTCAGATAAAACTCTGTCTCCATTCTTTGTAATTGTAGCATTACTGTCTCTCCACACCACAATTGTCTGGGTAATTCATATTTCTCATCTAACTTTGTTTACATTATATGAGATGACAATTCAAGATAAAAATTAGAGAAGGGATGTCTTGCTTCAAATGACATCAAGCTAATGGTTCCTAAGTTATCTGATTGATTGATTCATTTATTTACAAAGTACATATTTATTGAGAACTTATTCCATGCCAGGTTCTGTTTTAGGATTTGATGATCTTAAAAACAAAACAGACAAGAATTTCTGTTTCAATAAATTTCTGTTTCAATAAATTTTTGTTTATTGTCTGTCTCTCCTGCTAAAGTACTTTAGCAGGAGAGACAGACAACAAATAAAATAAATATATAGCTCCCAAATCCCATTCAAATACCATGAAACCAGAGGAAAAACAATGAAGCCTCATAACATAGAACATGAAGACTGCAAGGGAACCAGTTTCAGAAGAAATTTCATTGATTTTAAGTTTGCTAGAAAGAGAAAAAGGCTTGTTAACTAATGCTTTACCTCATGAAATAGCAAGCTTGACAGCTTATAGGCAGTAGAGAGATTCCTGCCTTTGAAAAGATGTTCAACGTTGCTAATCATTAGGGAAATGCAAATAAAAATCATCGTGAGATATTATCTCACACCTGTCAGAATGACTGTCATTAAAAAGAGCACAAGTAACAAACGGTGAGGATGTGGAAACGTGTGCTTTCAGTGGAAATGTACATTGATTCAGCCACTGTGGAAAACAGTAAGGAGGTCTCTCAGAAAGCTAAAAATAGAACTACTACATGACCTAGCTATTCCACTCCTGAGTGTGTATCTGGAAAAAACTGAAACTCTAATTCAAAAAAATACATGCATCTAGATGTTCATAGAAGCATTATTTACAGTTGTCAAGGTATGATAGCAACCTCAGTGTCCATCAACAGGTAAATGGATAAAGAAGATGCAATATACTTTATTACTTTACCCACACAAGGGACTATTATTCAGCCATTAAAAAAATGAAATACTGCCCTTTGTAAAATCATGCATGGACTTGGAGGGTATTAAGCTAAGTGAAGTTAATCAGAGAAAGACAAATACTGTATGATAGCATTTATATGTGGAATCTAAAAAATACAGCAAACTAATGTCTAACAAAAAAAGAAGCAGACTTATAGAGAACAAACTAATGGTAACCAGAGGAGAAAGGGAAGGAGGAAGGGGCAAGATAGGTGTAGGGTAAGAAGTAAAAAATATTGGGTATTAGGGGTACAGTTGTTTCAAAGATATATTGTATGGTACAAGGAATAAATTGTGTAATACCTACAAATGGAATATAACACAGGCATCTTCTCACTACCTAGAAAATGTGTCCACAAAATTCAGCTTCCATCCAGTGAGAGTCACTACTCTGGAGTAATTTGTCATACAGAGTGAAGGTATTGAATGCATTTTATTAGTAACTTGGAAAACTGTAGAGTGAAAAAAAATGAGCACAAAACTGGATGTTAACATAATATTAATTGTGTTTGTGATGGAAGCAAAACCAAAAATCCATAAATACTCCTGTCTTTGTTCCTTCCCATCTTCTAATGAGAAAGAATCCTTTGTTCCCCTGTTATTATTGGCCATGTTTGTGTGTGTTAATTTGGAAAATAATTGATAGTAAAAAAGAGAATACTAAAGTATAATATTGTAGGTTAATATGTTATAAGCAAGAGAGCGGCTTAAACGGTGTTTCTGTCTCATGTCACAGTTTGACAATAAGCACTACAGGCCAGTAGATGTCTTGCTGTACTCAATGTAAGACTGATACAGGTGGCTGATACTTTGCGCACCACCCTTCAGTCAGAAGAAAGGAAAAATGGGTCAGAAGGGTAGGCACAAATTTGGTTTTAGAGGTATGGTCAGGAAGTAGTGTTATCAGTTCTGCTTAGGCCCTAACGGTTAGAACTTTGTTATCTGTCAACACAAAGCTGCAAGGGATTCTGAGCATAAACTTTGTGTGGTCATGAATTCAGCTGAAACTTGGGAGGCTCGTTATTAAAGAAGGGATGGATACATATCAGGAGACAACTAGTAGTCTATATCTTAATCGGTCCTTGTGGCCAGTTAACATCCACCTGTATCTTGCTTGCCATACAGAGAACCCACAGAGATGACAAAGCCGCATCTGGTCAATACTTTTATTTATGTATTTATTTATATCTTTGATACATATCTTTTATTTTTTATTTTTTTGTGTTCATTTCATAAGTAACTTTTTTGGAGTTAGTTGCTTTATGATGCTGTGTTTGTTCCTACTGCATAGCAAAGTGAATCAGTTATATATACATGCATGTGTGTATCCCCTCATTTTTGGATTTCCTTTCCATTTAGGTCAGCATAGAGCACTAGGCATAGTTCCCTGAGTTATAGAGTAGGTTTTCATTAGTTAGCTATTTTATGTATAGTATCAACAGTGTATGTATGGCAATCCCAATTTCCCAATTCATCTCATTTGCTCTTTTACCCCCTTGGTGTCAATACATTTATTTTCTACTTCGAGGTCTCTTTATTTTATAACTTTGCTGCAGCTCTTTTTTAACTAAAAAATTGAAGCATTTTATATTGGAGTATAGTTGATCTCCAGTGTTACATTAGTTTCAGGTGGACAGAAAAGTGATTCTGTTATCCATTTTAGAGTGTCAGATCTCTGGATGGTGATTGATTCTCTTCAATGTCAGTGTGTGGTTCCTGGTGTTTTGATGACTTATAAACTAGTGGATAAATTAGCTGCTCGCTTCCTATACACGTTAAACTATAATGGAGAAAGAACAATGTAACTTCAATTCAAAATAGCATTCAGAAAAGAGAAGAAGGGAAAGGCAGAGCATTCACTTGCCCACAGCAATCGTCAGAGCCTGGGCAAGGGTTGGCACTGCACAACGTGCTTGCTTGCTCTTGCTCCGCTCTCCGGAGGGGCCCGTTTGTGTGTTTCCCTCTATGGCCACATGAAGTGGGTGCTGGAACGTGTGCCCTCTTTGAGGGCTGCATGACTTATACTGTTTTGGGGCAGCGGAGTTGTAGGAGTCAAACAATTACAGGCGTTTCAAGCCAGGCTGTGCTTTCCCTGGCAATAAAAAGCCCTCCATTACTTAGCGATGCATTTCACTTGCTTTCTCATCAGTTCCATTTGAAAATAGTCATCGGTGCACATTATATCTAGATAATTATTTTGTGTGCATGTTAATATTTTAAAGTTTTTATTGGCATATGGTCGATTTACAAAGCGTTTGTTTCCGCTGCACACAAAGTGAATCTGTTATATATATACACATAGCCACTCTTTTTAGATTCTTTTCCAGTATAGGTTATTATAGAATATTGAGAAGAGTTCCATGTGCTATATAGTAGGTCCTTATTATCTTTTTTTTGCTATAGAGGACTGTGTGTATCAATCCCAGTCCCCCAATTTATCTCTCCCACATATCAATTCTTTAACACTGTAATTGTCTTTGAGTTGTCTAGTGGTCTAATCGTCTTATAGTTGAATTGTTAGACTTGTGATATGTTTTGGAATTGTATTTTTTTTCTATTTTAAAAGGTGGATTTGAGTAATGTGTTATCCTTGATGAACAGGATCTTTGTTCTTTTTTTTCCAGCTTTATTGAGATATAATTGACACATGATATTGTGTAAAGTAAAGGTGTACACACATTGATTTGATACACTTATATATTGTGAAATGATTATCACAGTTGTGTTGGTTAGAGGTTAACACCTCCATCACCTCTTTAATTACCATTTCTTTTTTGTGGTGAGAACACATAAGCTTTACCCTCCTAGCAACTTTCTAGTATATAATACAGTGTTGTGAAGTGTAAGCACCATGCCTTCCGCCACATCCCCAGGCCTTGTTCACCTTATAATTGGCAGTTTGTGCCTTTGTCAGCATCTCCCTGTTCCCACTCGATACAGCTCTCAAACCTGAAGCCTCTCATTTACTGGTCTCTGCGCTCAGGCTCTCCTTTCCCAGCGCCTTGGTATGGTGTCCTTTGGTCCATGTGGGAAACTAGGCTTGGCCTGGTGTGACTGGCTTTGTTGGCAGACAGTCAGCCTTCCCACATTATCACAACTGACTTCCAACACATAATAACTTGTGTTTCCTCTGCCAAGCCAGTGCCATAGATTTTAGGGTTGTGAGAGCAATAGACTACTTCTAGTACAAATTTCAATATTAGGTAGAATAGAGTGTAGTTTTTTTTTTTTATAATATAGTGACCTTAAATATAACAACTTAAGGCAGATTTTTTTTTTCCTGTCTCAAATAAATAGTCCAGAAGGAGGTAATCCAGAGTTCTAAGGGCAATTTTTCCATCTTCCACACTATTTCTGAGGACCAGTGTGTTTAAACCAGTTCTCAGTGACTCTTAGACAGGAGTAGGGCAGGGAGGGAAGCCTAGAGGAAGAGGATGTACTTGTTCTTTTCTAGGGATGTGACTTGGAAGAGGTGCTTCTGAGCTTTTCTGAGGATAAGATCAGGGTTTCTCTATACTATGCTATTGAAAAGCAATCATACAGATTCCCTTATGGATCTTAAAAATAATGCTCACCTCACCAAATATTATCTGAGGACCAACTGTGTGCAAGGAGCCTCTGCTAGGTATTGAAAACAAGAGAGAATAAAATGCCACCTTGCAGGGGAAAAAAGAAGCACTTCTGCTCCCATCACAGTAGTCACATGACCCCACACAACTGTAGTTCAGTTCAGTTCAGTCACTCAGCTGTGTCCGACTCTTTGTGACCCCATGGACTGCAGCACGCCAGGCTTCCCTGTCCATCATCAATTCCCAGAGTTTACTCAAACTCATGTCCATTGAGTCAATGATGCCATCCAACCATCCCATCCTCTGTCATCCCCTTCTCCTCCTGCCCTCAATCTTTCCCAGCATCAGGGTCTTTTCCAAGAGAGTCAGTTCTTCACATCAGGTGGCCAAAGGATTGGAGTTTCAGCGTCAACATCAGTCCTTCCAATGAATATTCAGGACTGATCTCCTTTAGGATGGACTGGTTGGATCTCCCTGCAGTCCAAGGGACTCTCAAGAGTCTTCTCCAACACCACAGTTCAAAAGCATCAATTCTTCAGCACCTAGCTTTCTTTATAGGCTGACTCTCACATCCATACATAACTGCTGGAAAAACAATAGCTTTGACTAGATGGATCTTTGTTGGCAAAGTAATGTCTCTCCTTTTTAATATGCTGTCTAGGTTGGTCATAACTTTTCTCCAAGGAGCAAGTGTCTTTTAATTTCACGGCTGCAGTCACTATCTGCAGTGATTTTGGAGCCTCCCAAAATAAAGTCTCTCACTGTTTCCACTGTTTCCCCATCTATTTGCCATGAAGTGATGGGACCAGATGCCATGATCTTAGTTTTCTGAATGTTGATTTTTAAGCCAACTTTTTCACTCTCCTCTTTAACTTTCATCAAGAGGTTCTTTAGTTCTTCTTTGCTTTCTGCCATAAGGGTGGTGTCATCTGCATATCTGAGGTTATTAATATTTCTCCCGGCAATCTTGATTCCAGCTTGTGCTTCTTCCAGCCCAGCCTTTCTCATGATGTACTCTGCATATAAGTTAAATAAGCACGGTGACAATATACAGCCTTGATATACTCTTTTTCCTATTTGGAACCCGTCTGTTGTTCCATGTGCAGTTCTAACTGTTGCTTCCTGACCTGCATACAGATTTCTCAAGGGGTAAGTCAGGTGGTGTGGTATTTCCCTCTCTTTAAGAATTTTCCACAGCTTGTTATGATCCACACAGTCAAAGGCTTTGGCATAGTCAATAAAGCAGAAGTAGGTGTTTTTTGGGAATTCTCTTGCTTTTTCAATGATTCAACAGATGTTGGCAATTTGATCTCTGCCTTTTCTAAAAACCAGCTTGAACATCTGGAAGCTCATGGTTCATGTACTGCTGAAGCCTGGCTACCCAATTGTGAGGAGCTTGCAATCTTTAGGTAGATGGTCATCTGACCAGCTAAAATATGGTAATTCTGTTACTAAAGAAAGTGGAGGTAAAGTTGGTGGAAATCTGGATGATAGTCATCATAAAGAACAATACTGAGTTACTGTGAGTAGAAATCACATGAAATATTAATGTTTTTTCCCTCTGGTGGGGGAACCCTGTGTAATTCTCATTTTCTATGATTTATCTGGACTTTATCCATTTATATATTTTGTCATCTTTCCATTTTTTAGATGTTTTACAGTGATCCTCTATCACTTGCATAATCCAAGAGGATTTTAAGAATTCAATAAGCTAAATCCCACAACTCTGAATTTTGAGAGATGCTATAATAAAAGTTGTCTGAAGATTTAGTGCATAAGATAAGTCTTCAGAGATTTTTGGAAGAGATATTCTGGCAAAGAGAAAGGCAGAAATCGAGATATGAGCAAAGAAAGACTTTGTTTGCCAGTGATGAAGTTACTTTCTGAGTCTTTAGAAATGAGCCAAATTAAAGAAGAATTGAACTAAGGGAAGGAGAGAGAGACTGAATATCAGCTAAGCTTAGTGATTTGGAGAGAGGGTTATTGCTTGCTTTCCATGTGAATTATTTTAATAATACTATTACTATATCATGTTAAATAAATATATACTGTTAAAACAGTAATGCCTGGGTTATTGGTTGGCCAAAATAGTCATTTGGATTTTCCTGTGACAATGTCTTATATCCAGAAATCATGCTAAAATGAGATGATTCCAGCTCACCCATATTCCATGAAAATCAGGAAATTTGTGTAAAATAATAATAGTATAGGTTCTAGGCTTCTCTGTGGCTCAGACAGTAAGGAATCTGCCTATAATGCAGGGGACCCAAGTTCAATCTCTGGGTCAGGAAGATCTCCTGGAGAAGGGAATTGTAACCCACTCCAGTATTCTTGCTTGGACAATCCCATGGACAGAGGAGCCTGGGGTGCTGAGTCCATGGGGTTGCAAAGAGTCAGACACGACTGAGCAAGTAACATTTTTCTTGATTTGCAATTGTCAAAAAAAAGTCAATTACAGTGACAGGAAGGAAAACTCAGTAAGTTCACAGGGAAATATATTTGGGATTTAAATGGTTGAAAAATTTGTACTTATATGTAGACTATGAAAGTGAAAGTGAAGTTGCTCTCTTTGCAACCCCATGGACTGTAGCTCATGAGGCTCCTCCGTCCATGGGATTCTCCAGGCAAAAATACTGGAGTGGGTTGCCATTTCCTTCTCCAGGGGATCTCCCCAACCCAGGGGTTGAACCCAAGTCTCCTGCACTGCAGGCAGATGCTTTAACCTCTGAGCCACCAGGGAAGCCCCTAGAGTGTTATTGAAACAAGCATTCAGATGATGTCAGATCCTAAAAAATGGAACCTAGGCATTGTGTGGTTTCTCTCTTCCTGTGGACATCTTTTGGCAGTACTAACCCCCTAACGAAAAACAGATAGTGATTTAAAAAGAAATATTTTTGTCCTTGATGTTTAAAGGTTAAATATTCATTTTTGGTAGCTGGCAGTGGAAATTTATTCTTACTATGTTAAACAATTTGAGTAAAAATCAATGTGGAAAGGCTTCTGGGAGTTAGGGCATCAAATGTAGGGGAGACCTGAGTGGTCATGCTGCGTGTACAACAGTGCTAGGCTAGCCCTGCGTGTCTCTGGACCAGGGATACATGGACCCAGCTTCTATTATGTGGCCTTTAATGTGTCTGAGATCCTGTTTTCTCAGTCTCTTTCCTCTCTTTTTCAAGATTCACATATCGAAGAAAAAGAACATGATTTTCCTGGCTTGGACCAGGCATCTTCTCCTGGATGAACTATGCTGTGATCAGAGGGGAAGGACCACAGGCATCAACAGGCCGTGTGTATCAGAGCCTCCCCGGAGAAGGGGTCTCACTGGGAGAGAAACAGTGGTGTGTTAGTTCCACCATATAATGAAAAGGAGCCTAATGCCATTTATTCTGTGAATTGTTTCCTGTTAATACGTTTCCTGTTAATACTATTTGCAAAATAACTTAGGAACAGTTGCTAAGTGCTCTAAAAGAAAACATATACATTGCTAGCAAATCATACCAGAAGTTTCTTCTTTGATGTTTTCTTATGCTATTTGCTCAAGTTTCTGACTTGAGCCTCATCCAGTTAATTTAGTTTGTTACACTGTTCTGATGGCTGGGAAAGGGGGACAGGAAAGAAAGAGATAGAAGAATGTTTGTAAGTTCAGGTATTTTTGTATTTAATCAAGAAAGGATTCTTTTTAATGAATAGACAAAACCACCAAAATTAGAAGTTTTATTACAACATAATTCCTTGCATGTGTCTTGAGTAAGAATGAGTAAGTTTTTGTCTGGTATCTGTATAAGCCAGTTACAGCATTTTAGAATGTCACTTATGAAATAGAAAATTTCCATTTGTATAAAATCTTTATATCCTGCTGAAGAAACTTGAAAATGTCAATTTCATGCAGTACATCTGGAGAAAATCTGTCTAGGGCATAACACCTTCACTGTTATACAGTGATTATAACTTATCTGTGTAAATAGTGACTAAAACTTTGTGGAGATGCATTGTCTGTTGGGACAGTAGGTACTACTGTAAGTAGTAGTAGGCAGTAGGTACAGTGTAGGATTATAGAGTTTCTGGATCATAGGTCCATTTAGATCAATGAATTTCCATGATGATGCTGATTGAAGGGTCCCTGGAAATACATTTCTGGTAACAAGATTTTTTAGAAGACATTAACATGATGTGGTATGTTCACACATCACTTTTATGAACTGTTCCTTCTTCTACAACATACTTTGGTCACAGGACGGTGGAATGCATTAACCATAGCAACCTCAATAAATATTTGCCGAAGGAAGTGTAAACAGAAGACAACAGAAAAGGAAAAATTTAGAAGGGATGGTTATTAGGTAATAGTCCATCTCCCAAGTGAAATTTTAGTGCTATAGCAATGTCAGGAAGATAAGAAGGTTGAAGTGTGTCCCAGTAAGAATAGATCATTTCATCATTTTGAACAATATATAAATGTATATAATCATGCAAAAAAACCCCAGAGAACTTATGGGTTAGGTGGTTGGATCAGGCGATCAGACAGCAGGTGTCTTTACTTCATTTGCAAAGTAAAGTTTGTAGTTTTTGTTTTGAATGCAATAATTAAGACCTAGCTGCTGCTAAGTCACTTCAGTTGTGTCCAACTCTGTGTGACCCCATAGAGAGCAGCCCACCAGGCTCCCCCGTCCCTGGGATTCTCCAGGCAAGAACACTGGAGTGGGTTGCCATTTCCTTCTCCAATGCCTGAAAGTGAAAATTGAAAGTGAAGTTGCTCAGTCTTGTCCAACTCATAGCAACCCCATGGACTGCAGCCTACCAGGCTCCTCCGTCCATGGGATTTTCCAGGCAAGAGTACTGGAGTGGGGTGCCATTGCCTTCTCCGAATTAAGACCTAGGTAGAAGCACAATTTTGGGCTTCCTGAGTGGCTCAGTGGTAAAGAATCC
The DNA here is from genome assembly GCF_023699985.2 of Odocoileus virginianus. Classification (NCBI taxonomy): domain Eukaryota; kingdom Metazoa; phylum Chordata; class Mammalia; order Artiodactyla; family Cervidae; genus Odocoileus; species Odocoileus virginianus. Next base: position 59,807,463 of record NC_069684.1, read on the forward strand.
ACCTGCCAAGCAGGAGACCTGGGTTTGATCCCTGGGTCTGGAAGATACCCTGGAGATGGAAATGGCAATCCACTCTAGTGTTCTTGTCTGGGAAGTCTCAGGGACAGAGGAACCTGGCAGGCTACAGTCCATGGGGTCACAAAGAGTCAGACACCACAGAGAACTAAACAAAAGTAGAACAATTTAGCTTTAGTGATGACAATCATCCTCTTGCCTGGATTGATTTGGGGATGTGTCCAAACATGGTAGTTATTTTGCTAAATAAGAAGCAGAAGTGTTACATTCATATATATAGGGATGTACATATGCCAAACATTTCTTTAGACTGACAAGAAAGTAAATATCAGAAGATATTGTAAGTCACTTTATAAGCATTTAAAGAAGTCTGGCAAGCTCTAGTGTTAAAATTATAAATTTATTTATATGTATGTCAATTTTAATTTTGAATACACATATGTATATTTTTTCTTACCTAAATAGAGAACTGAATGCTCTCTGCTCTGTGTTCTGCTTTTTGGGAGAATTATGAATGATATAAAAGAAGATAGTATCTTTATTAAAACATAATTGAAAATAAAGTTTCAGGATAATAAAATTGTTATTGTTATTTAAGCTAAATAACTCTCAGGAAAAGAGACTTATTTAGCTTTTAAGAAAAGCAGTGGGTAGAGAGTAAGTGGCTTTCACATCACTCCAGAATATCAAGTGGTAGAGTAAGCCTTTGACTGTAGGGTTCTCTGGTTCTGAAACCCATCACCCGACCCTCCACTGAATTGACTCCTAAGGATAAGGGCAGATCCTGTTGTGTTCAGCCCTGTCACAGTTTCTGCCCTTTAATCAGCAGTCACAAAATAAAGAATGACAGAATAAACAGCATAAGTGCTAATTTTGGTTTAAATAATTTGACTGAAACAAACTGACACAATATCTAAAACGGAGTTTAGAAATAACCCTGCTTTGAAGTTTGGTTGATTGATGCAGGTAAAATTGGGGTAGCAGGTAGAGGAGAGAGAGAAATAAGCTTGCTTTCTGAGTAAGGTGAAAATAGTGAGAATGGACCATCTGTCATTCTCTTCCCTGTGGGATTCTGTGCTTTCAGGATTGCTCTGTTCCAAGTTTCTAGAATTATCACAGATTTGAAGAATAGAAGACTTAACAAGTTTCTGTTCTACATTTAGAAACATAGGGTTCAGTTACTCTTATTTGATGTTCACAGATCTGGGTACCTAGTAGTAGATGCTGCTCATAAACCCATGTATTTCTTTATGTTTACATATTTATTTCCACTGATTATGCGCTCTGTGCCTGGTGCTTTCATAAGCCTTGGTGGTGCAGATAGACAATAGAGAGTCACTCCAAGTCATTCATAGGGGCTCCCCTGGTGGCTCAGTGGTAAAGAATCCACATGCAATGCAGGAGATGTGGGTTTCATCCCTGGGTCAGGAAAATTCCCTGGAGGAGGAAACAGGAATCCACTCCAATATTCTTGCTGGGCAGATCCCATGGACAGAGAAGCTTGTGGGCTACAGTCCATGGGGTCATAAGAGTGGGACATGACTGAAGAGCTGAGCACACCCACACAGGGCCATTCACAGAGTAGGGTTGATTGGATGGTCACGGCAATATCAGTTGTATAGTCTCATTCACAAATGAGATTTATCAATATCTGATAAACTACAACCATTAGCTACTGCTTTATATGTGAATGCAAGAGAGTTTGGTTAGGTAGAGAGGTAGGTTGAGGGTTATACTCTGAAGTTTTTATGGTGATGAGTTTATATTTTACCTGTTTGAGAACAAGAGTCAATGAACAGTTTAGAGAAAGGAGGGATTTGTTTAAAATTGACTTTTAAGTAAATTTGTCTAATAGAAATTAGGAGGCTGGGTTTGAACCAGGTAGGAGGAGTACAAGAACAGAGTCTCTTAAAATAACCCAGATGAAGGCAGTAAGAACCTTCTAAAGGAGGCTCAGTAGAACTTGGTTAGTAATGAAATTGTGGGATAAAGAGAAAAATGAGTCAAGGGTGTCTCTAGTTATTTTATTGTCTGGTTATGTAGAAAATGATAAACTTAGAAATTTAAAAACAGTTAATGCTCTTTCAAAAGGCTCAGGTTTGATTATTAAATTTTTGTGACACTAAAGAATATACCATTCATCCATCTCTAGATGTATGTATGCATATATATATTAGGAATAGGAAAAAAGACGTCACCTTGTATAACAAAGTTCTTGGTGGCTTTCTGGAGGAATGCATGGAGAAGAATTATGAGGCTGGATCCAGGATTCATAGGGAAGATCACATGACTCGCAGTGTCTACCATGTTGACAAGGTGGGGGATGACAGCATTCTTGTCATTTTCTTTCTGCCGTTGTAGAGATGAAGCATCAGTCGAGAGTAAATAATATATAATACAGCCATCCCCATGTGTCCTGTTTGTTTCACATTGTTCCTTCTCCCAGGTTCTTGACCTGAGTACTTTCTTGTCCATGTTGCTCATCCATATATGCTTCAGATCTTTTCCAAATTCCCTTTTTTGAATTTCTATTTAAGCCCTCTAGTATCACAGTTCCTTACATATTGGGTTGGCCAGAAAGTTCATTCGGGTTTTTCCATGCAATCTTGTGAAAAACTGAAATGAACTTTTCAGCCCATTCAATGAACTTTTTCTGTCCCTTCCCTGAGGGCTCTAGTCCTTTCCTTAAAATCCTTTCCCATAGGAGATGCCTAACCACTAACACTAATCCCTCCAAATTACCTCCTGTCTGCTAGCTTCCATTTTGAACATCTTGAATATATGTTTTATGTGCCCATTGCAACACCTTGCTATTTTACCTTGTCCTACCCCATTTTCAACGATTTGAAGAAAGTCGGTATTGGCTGTGTTTTGAGGCACCGTGTACATTTGCAGCTGGGGCATCTCATTCCTCGCCTTTCCTAGTAACAATGATGGTGTCACATGCTCCCTACCCATAATTTCTCTTATAGCAATTTGGTTCTGTCCTGTGAAATCTGAGATCCAGTAATAATTTTATGTGGAAAACAAGTATTAATAGCTATTGAACAACTCCTGCCCTAATGTTTAACCAAATAAGATGTTTTATTAGTAGCTGTATCTTTATAGCTTCTTTTTAACAGCTGTAATAAACTCTTTCAAAGCAATATGCTTCAAGAGATCAAAGAGCTATGCTCAATTAGAGTCATTCCTTATTAACCATAAGAACAGGAAATAAATCAAAGTGTGTCCGACGTGTCCTTTAGCAGACTGAGTGAGTATTGTGTCAGTGTGATATGTAGCTTTAAACCGAATTAAAAGTCCTGTAAAGCACAGAACCTCTCTGTGCAATGGCAGGAGACCCGCCACGGAGCTCACACCTGTTTCTGATGTCAGTGCTGCCTAAACGCCACCTCTGAGCCCTTCCGAAGCATCCAGAGATCAAAGACAAAGGGCACATCAACAAAGTTCGAGGATGCAGCCTGTTTTCCATCACAGAAGAGATGTGGAGCCCAAGTTGACTATACCAATTTCAGCTTGAACAAAATGACAGCAGGTTTCTAAGGAGCTGTCGTATATTAGATGAAGTGAGGTTATCAGATGCTGTAAGGGCAGAAAATGACTTAAACTGGGATTTGCTGAAAAACCACCTCATATCCTGTGGCCTGGTATGAAACCATAGCAGCAGAACAGTGCTTAATGGGTCGAGTTAATCTCTTTAAAAGGGCTCAAGAAGCCACCTTAATTGTGCCATCATTCGCTCTTCATCCTGGGTTCAAATGCCCAGTCATCTTTGACTGTTTGAACTCTTTCATGAGGTCTGTCCAGGTCTTGCATCTATTGATTGCTTCTCCTTCTCCATCCGGACCTCTCATTCTGTCTATGTACCTGTTCTGTTTCTCACAAGAGCTCTGTGAATTCATTTTGTCATGACTTATGGTGAAAGGTCTGAGTGTTAGTTAAGTAACTTTCTCAAGGATTAGCTGTAATAAACAGACCTACTCAGCTTTCCCTTCCTGTGTGAGATATTTCTCAACTGTTCTGTTCTGTGCTGTGATAAACAAAGGTGATGACTTTTTATTCTGAACCACGTCTCTGACTTCATCATTTTCTATTACCACCTCCCTCTCCCATATTCCCATTGATATGACCACCTTGGGATTTGATTTGATGAAGATAAAATTCAGTTTTACTTGTGGATTCCTAGGAGGATCTCTCTTCCATGAAATGTCAGCTGTTAGCAAGAGAGTAAAATGGAAATGTCTCCAAATGGACATATGTCACTTTAATGATGTAAGGATTTCCAGAAGCCTAGGTAGCCTTGGTCCTTTTCTATATTATAACATTGCTTCCTCTTTCCTCTTAATTCAGCCCTTCCACTTCTATACTGGGCAAAGAGAGCTTTTATCAAGAAAGAGGGATTGGAAACGCTTTTACTATGTTTCAGTATTCTTATCTCCATTTTGTGAGCTCTTCTGATTTTTCACTATCCATCAATTTGCTCTTTAAAAGCTTCCCAGATTGATCTGTATGCCTTTGAAACTTTAACATCACAGAAACCACTTAAATTATTTTCTAGAATGAATCAGAATGACATGGGCCTAACATTTACATAAATCTCATATGACAAAGTATGAGGGAGTGTTCAGATTCTAGTATTTTACATTAATCAAGAAAGGAAGTTATAAAATATTCTAATACTAAAAGGATTATAGAGTGCCTTCATATCATCCTTTTCATAGTTACTCATGAACCGAGAATGGCTGTCAGGAACACATCTTAAGGATTGATATGCAAACCAGACCAAGGAAGCTAGTGTAAGTTGTCCGAGTGGAAAGGAAATGAACGTCAGAGTAAATGGGCCTGAGCTGGAAGATAAAGGTAGTGTGTGTACGCTGGGGCAGGAGTCAGACGTCAGTAGATGCTAGCTTCCAGTTTTTTAAACAGGTGCTCAGTGAATATGAATCCAACAGATATATTTGAAATTGATTGAGTGTACATATATCTCCCTTTAAAGGTGTGAGTAACACAAAACTATTTTTTTTTAAATACTTTGAGAATTTAGCAAATCTTGTAAAGCAAAGAAAATACTTGAAGCACATTTGTTACTACCTGTATCTTACCTTGGCTTCCACATGCCTGAAACCAAACCAGCTTCATTCAAACCAGGTTCCTTCTTTCCCAGCCACCATATCTTGGTCTCACTATTGCCAGCTTCACAAACTTCATCCTTACCTCTACCTCGGCAAGCGTTTTCTTTTCTTTTTTCGATTGTGAAACAGATGCGGGCAGCCTTTTTCTGGAAAGGGGAGTAACCATTTGGGGCTTTCCCAAACACAGTCTCCGTTACAAATACTTAGTTTTACTGTGGTCTCTTGGAAGTAGTCGTTAAGTGTGAACAGGCAAGCACGTCTGTGTTCTGAGAACATTTTATTCATGGGCACACATTTGAATTCTAGGTCATTTTCTTGTGTCTGGAAATTTTCTTCTTTTTATTTACTTTTTTCTTTTCAGTCACTTAAAGATGCAAATATCGTTCTTATTTCACAGACCATATGAAACAGGCAGCTAGCCAAGTTTAATCCACTGGTCATAGTTTGCTGATTAACTGTTAAAGGGTAAAATTTTTGTTTATTTTGCTTCCCTTTATCTCCGTTGAAAATCTATGGATTTTATTGACCAACCTCTAAATACTTGGATTTAAAATACCTATTGAATTATTCATTTTGACCCATTTATTTGTCTCCACTTGTTCTTGCTTAATGGTTTAATCACCATGTACCATTTTTAACCATTGGTTGTAAAGGCTTAAAGAGAAGACTTATATTTATTTTTTTGACCTTCTAAGACACATAACTGTTGACTGAAAAAAACACATAGCCTAAAACTTGAGAATTGTGCTTTATATGGTGGACGAAACTGAGGACTTGAGCCCTGGGTACTGCCTCTCAGATTGCTCTGAGGGACTCTTCTGAGAAAGGAAGGGAGGAGCCAGGATATATAGGCGTTTTTGCAACAAAGACCAGGTAGTAGGAACATCAAAATATTACTGTTAATTAAAGAAAACCAGATATCTCAAGTTAAAGAATGTGGCATTTTTCTATGTATGGGAAGAGTCTGGGCTCACTGAAATTGTTCCTTTGGTATGCATTTCAGCTATCTGGGGTCAGGATACTGTTTTTCTCCATCTTGGACCCCATGAGAGTGCAGTGTGTGTGTGTGTGTGGGGTGGGGGTGTGAGTAGCTGATGGCCATGACGTCCTTTGTTTACAGATAAGGCAGATGGCATTCTTAATGCACATCACAGCCCTGCCCACATCACAGGGCAGTGAATAAAGGAGCCCTGTATAAATGCTAGTTGAGTGAGACAGGAGCAATTTTCACCAGCCCTTCCAAGTAGCAGCAGCAGGTTCCAATACAAGGCTGTCTCACAAGGCCTCACTCTAGAAAGGAACGCTCATGCCCCATTTATCTTTTTATCAAAACAAAAATAAACTGAATCAATCTCATGAGCAGCCTCTGTGGTCTGATCTGGAGGGCACCTGGGGAAGAAATTGCTCTCAGCAGTGCCCCAAATACCATCACTGGTAGTGTATTGATTCTATGAACCATTGTTCTTTCCTTCATCCTTTGATCCTCAAAAAGGTATTACACAGACTCCAGGGGGACTGATATTTATATATTTTCAAAATTTGGGACATCATTGATGACAAATACAAGAAAAAGCATGGAAATCATGACTCTGAGCTAATGATTTATAACCTTGGTTGCACATTAGAGTTACCTGGGGAGTGTTTAAAAAAAAATCCAAGTATTTAGGCTATACCTGTGACAATGAAATTAAAGTCTCTATAAGTGGCCCCCTCTTAGCAGTAATTTTTCCAGCTCCATAGGTGATTCTATTGTATAGTCCAGTTTTAGAACCTCTGCCCTATGCATGCTTGTTAAATGCAATCGTTACTCCAGAGAGATAACACTAATTTTATTTTAATCTAATGGATTCATCCCATTGACATTGGAAGGGGAAGGATTAAAAAACAAATTCCATATTCTGAGGTTAGTGGTCATTAAAATATGGACGAAATAGAGAAATGGCTGGGGGAGTGGGAGGTACATTGAATGTACCTCATTTATTTTGTTGAATTGTCATTCTACGTTTTATTGTTTGAAAATCAAGAACAAATAACATTTTCCATAACTGAATAGCCTTCCCACATTGCATTGATTATAGTTTTAATTTTTGTAAATTAATACTTTAACATCGCCCAATGGCCAGCGGCTGTAACCTTGGGTGTCTTTGACCTCTAGCACCTCGAAGCAGGGTTTCAGTTCCTGGCCCAGAGAACTGGTCACTGGGCCAGTGGCCAGTTACGAGGTCCTGGCCCTTCAGCTTTACAGAAAGGAATTCCCACAAGGATGGGAAGTCATGAAACAAGTGTTTATTAGAAGGAAAAAGAGAGCGGTGTGCATGGATAGACACATGGGCAGGCTCAGAGAGAGTTGCATGCTTGTGGTAGTTTAAATCACTTTTATGGGCATGTCTTTCGGTTTTCCTTTGCCCAGTCATTTTGATTGGCCTGGTTCACAGTCCATATGTGGTATATCTCAGGGTCCTTTCATTTGTGCACGTGCATCTCTTAGCCAAGACAGGTTCTAGCGAGGACCCTGTGGGTAGTTAGCATCATTACTATGGGGTGGCGCCCCTTCCCTTTTTGACCTCTAAGGAGGCTTTTTGCTCTTGTGTAGAAGGTCTGGCAGGGCCCAGCGTCCTGCCTTGATTGCCCTGTTTTCGCCTTGGAGTATAGGTCCACAGAGAACCAACTCCTAAAGTTTGCCCTGGGGGTCCATCTGTCTCCTGCCTCAGCCATAGTCACGTAAATCTCGGCTCACCCCAAAATATCTGGAGCCTTTAGATGGCCCCCAAATATAGGCTTTAACAGTAATGATGAACATGAACTTTAAAGGGTCCCACTTTCAACCTAGCTAGTCACTCCTAAACCACCAGCCTGGCCCATCGCTTCCCCTAGAAATGACAGTAAAGGTGCACCCCCCCCCCAAGTGCGTTCTCCCCTTTCTCATCAGAGACCCTGGGACTTTGCTTGACTGCCCTGCATGGTTGCTGTATTTTCGCCAAGGAACCATGAAAGTAGCAAAGCTATTGAACTCTGGTTTCTTACTCTTTTTTTTTTTTGGTTTTTATTTTTAAAATATTTTAATTTTAATTGGAGGATAATTACAATATTGTGATGGTTTTTGCCATGTATCAGCATGAATCAACCACGTGTCCCCCCACCCTGGACCTCCCTCGCACCACTCTTCCCACCCCGTCCCTCTGGTTGTCCCAGAGCAAGTCTCTATTTAAAAAAAAATTGTTTACTCATTTTTGGCTGTGCTTGGTCTTCGTTGCTGTATGGGCTTTTCTCTAGTTGCAGCAAATGCGGGCTCCTCTCTAACTGTGATGTGCAGGCTTCTCTTGTTGCCGAGCACAGGCTCTAGAGATCACGGGCTTCCGTAGCTGCAGCACTTGGCCTCAGCAGTTGTGGTTCCCAGGTTCTCGAGCTCTGGTTCAACAACTGTAGCACACAGCCTTAGTTGCTCCAAGGCTGTGGGAATTACTGGATCAGGGATTGAAGCTGTGTATCCTGCATTGGCAGGTGGATTCTTTACCAGTGAGCCACCAGGAAGCCCTGCTGCTCACTCTTGATCTGTTTCTAGCCCCATCCCCTCATTCAAGGTAATATGGTTAACATAGATGGAAGTAGTGAGGTTTGAAAAAAATAGTACCCATTCAAACATAAATCCCTTTCCTCCAGACAATCTTTCAGATTTATGAAAGTTTCTCTCTTCAAAGGGATAACCAGGTTCTTGAATTATTATTACTATTATACAACAAATCTTTTCTTAGAATCATTAAAATTTTTGTTTTGCTCTGTTAAAAATTGTGTTTCCAGACAGCAAGCATCCACTTATTATATTCAAATATGCAGGTGAAATTTTACAGTTCACTTCTTAAAGGTGAAAACTTCATGTCAGAAAGTAGATAGGCTACAGCTCTAGTTTTCCTTAATGGGAACTGACACACCATTGATTAGAATTTATTGCTATTTTACTTTGATAAATGCTTGAGAGGCTATTTCTTTTGTTGTTTCATTTTGAGTACACATTCTTTCCAGTTTACTGTGACTTTTTGTGTTTTCCTTGGTAATCTGGATGTGATATATTAGGGCAAAACTTGATCAACCCATCAGTTTTTGAGAGAGAGGGTATGTACAAACACAACAGTTGTCCCAAATTCTTAATAGTTATTTTACAAATGGATCTGTATTTTACATAGAAGTCTAGGCATTTATAATGATGATGAACTTGAGTATGCAATCTCTTGGCCTTTTTTTTTTTTGAGGGGGGAAGCTTTTTATAATATAATAAAGACAATATATTGCTGCAAGTTGTACCTATTTGGATATTGTGGGATTTTTATTACCACAAAGCTTATAGTAAGTTGGGGCAATAATAACATTTATTAAATATTTACTGTCTACCTGGAATGGTTTTAAAGTCTTTGGATGGTTTAATTTATGGCATCTAAATGCTATATTTTAAAGTGGGTAAAATGGAACACTAGAATTTAAAGTAATTTTCCAACATCAACATCCAATTAGAATTTCAGAAGTTGTAGCCAGTGAGACTCCAAGAGCTCAAAGTTTTCAGAGCCACAGAATACTGCTTCCTTGAGTCATTAACACTAATTATAATCCCATCATCCAATGTAATAGAACACACAAAACTCCCTTAATAAAGAGGAAGAATGTTTTAAGTATTTCTGGCCCATCTTATCCAGATTGCCGGGTAGTTGCTGATATTTCCAATGCTCTGGTATAGACACAATCAGCATTAAGCATATAAGATGCTGCTTTTTTTTTTTTTAATGTGATTTCTTGTTGTGGTAAAAGTCAAAATAATATAAAACTATTTTAATTCTATTTAAATACAGTTCAGTGGCAACAGGTATATCACATTGTTGTACAATTCTCATCATCATCCATTCCTGAATTTTCAGCTTCCTAAACTGAAAATCTGTCCCCATTAAACAATAAGTCCCCATTTCTCCTTGCCACTCACCTCCCAGCCCTTGGCATCTGCCAAGGTACTTTCTGAATCTATGCATTTGACTATTCAAGGTGCCTCATACAAATGCAGTCAAAGGTACTCTGTTTGTAGGACATAAGATACTGTTTTCTGAATGTGCTGAAGACTTGAATTATTTCGTATGATAATGAGTCAGAGAGGCCACAATAAGTAATGGGAAGTTGTATATTACCTTATCAATTCAGAAAAAGATAATGAGTTGAAAGATTGAAGGCAGAAGGAGAAGGGGCAGCAGTGAGTAAGATGGTTAGCATCACCGACTCAATGAATTGAGTCTGAGAAAACTGCAAGATAGTGGAGGACAGGGGAGCCTGGTGCCCTGCAGTCCACGGGGTCACAGAGAGTTGGACACAGCTTAGCAGCCCAACAATAGCAGCATTCGCGATGCTTTGACTTATCCAGGTAATTGTTAATTTTCTATTTATCCTGACTTGGTCCAAAAAGTCTCAACAGACACTATTGATTTAGGGAAGAGGCAGACTAAGGAAGCTTTCTTTGAAAATACTGAACTTGGAATCTCATACTGGGAAGTTTTGCAGTGTCAATGCAGAACATGGTATTATAAACTGATAGTATGAGAAGGTGCTCTTATTAGGTTGTAAGGTAACCTTGTAATTTACAAATATTAGGAAACTATGGTCCATGAATTAACAGGGACAGGGACAAGGTTAAGAAGTGAGTAGTAAGGATGGGAATTCTACTGAGGTCTGAATTATTTGAATTATAATACAGGACGTCTTCCTATTCATCAATGATACTAAAAAAAATAAATTCAAACAAAAGAAAAAGAGTGAAATATGTTAGGAGCCATGTGAGGAATAATCATATTTTATTGTAAGAAGCATGAAGAAGAACAGAAACTTTCACTATGGTCACTTTTTGTTAGTTTGTTGTGTTGAAAGCAGTGATCAATTTTGAGAGGCTCATCAGCTCCAAGAAATAGTAGAAAATTCTCTGCTTTGGCACAAAATGGCTCTTAATTTTGTGTAACTACAATTGGGAAGTTTCTTGTGCAAGATTAACTACTATGCTAATATTAGTGAAATAGTTTGGTTTCTTTTCCACTTTGTAAATTTTCTTTTCAATATTTGATAAGGAAGATTCAATGTCAATATTCACTAGAAACCATTATTGTATTTCATTTCTTGAAGTATTTGAGCAGATCCAATTACTATGTCATAAACATTTTATGGAACTGAGGTATGACAAGATCTTTCTATTTTTTTATTGGCTGTTAACATTCTTGTCATATTTAATGTTTCACCTGGGAGTTGGTTTTAGTCAGAGTTCACTCTTAGGTGTGTCTGCCTTTCAACCTTGATGCAAAACTAATGACTTATTATTATCTCAGTCATAAATGAATCTGCAAAAGACATCAGGGACTTTTAAAAATCATGCTTAGGAGGTTTTTTTTTTTTTTTTGAGGTAGGTATTAACTGTGCACATTATTCTATTGAACTTCATGACTTAAACATTATCTTAATAATACATGCTATTTTCCTAAAAAAGAATGTCTCTTTAATAGTCATGCAATAATATTCAAGGTATAATCACTTATATAATTTAAGCATCTTTTTTTGAAGGTTAAGTTCCTAAGCTTCAGGGAAAGATTTTGAAATTCTCATTGCTCTCAGAGGCACAGACATCCACAAAGAAATCCCTGCTCAGTGAGAAGTACTGTGTGATATATATCTTTTTCTCCTGCATAGCACACTTTAAAACTTTAAATAAACGTTATTGGTTTATCCTATGTTTAACTAAAGGAGTTGCGTTTCCCCAAGATCCCTGATGTTATACAGTTATGTAGATAAAATAATAAAACTTACTTGGGAAAAAAAAACTTAATGCGGAATAACATAAACCAGCTTTATTTATTTGTAAAAAGTTCCAAAACAAATATGGCAAAATAGTAACATCTGTTAAATCCAATTGTGGATACCTGGTGTCATGATGTTCTGTTTATTGGGAAAATAAAAGATCATATAAAGTTAAATGAAGATATAGATTTTTAACTTAAATTTCTCCTTTCATATAGATTTTTCTCTGCTTTCCTTTAGTATTTATGTGTACCATATCTTTTATCATTCTTTCCTAATTATTTCTTGTTAATAATTTTACTTACCTTCCTAAAAGACAGTGGATTTATGCTTCTCAAATGTCATATAGTGATCCTTACAATTGGGAATAATTTGTATTTTTAAATTTTTTAATTTAATGTAGCTGAATACAAATTCAATTCCCAAATACAGTATTTGAATATTTTATTTCACCAGTTAAGATTTTATCTGGAGTCAAATTTTTACATCATATACCTCCTTGAATCTTAAATAACCTATCATATTGAAGACCACTGTGTCTTCTTGTTCATAGTTGTCATCACCTATAACTCATTTTAGTTTATTGATGTACACATAAGCAGATCTGGCTACTGGCAAAAGGTAGAGAAGTTATTGGGGTTTGTCTTAATGTTCCTTCCTTATCTTTATAGAATTTTCCCTAAGGGCCTTTTCTCAATGCCTCATCTCAACTGGTTTGCCTTTCATTGCCAATTCTGATCTGCTTTCATCTGGCTAAGATTTTGCATGGGATCTGTGAAATAACTCTCAACAACAAAATTATGTGTTTGTGTATAAACAGACATTATTCTAAGTGCTAGAATTATAACTGAGATGAAGATAGATCCCTGGCCCTAAGAATCTTTCAATACTTTGCTTTTATATTTGTGTCAAGGATATACAAGGCTGACTCTACCCTCTGCATCCAGGCTCCACTAAGACTATCCCTCCAGGAAATCTGGTTTGTGACTGAAGAACAGCCAGAGCTTAGGAGAGTCCTGGGTGATTTGGGGTGTGGGCGACTAGTCTCATTCTTGGGAAGGATTGGTTTTGCACAGGTGTGTTAGTGATCCCAGTTACGCTGTGAGTGGAAGTTTAATGGTTAATTAATTTCTGAAAGCACCAGCCACTTAGACTCACAGCAGCCAGCAGAATTCTGCCCTGACAGTTATCCACGCGACCTTATGTTGAGATTGTTCCTCTCATCCAGTTATTGATCCTTGATGGTCACTCACGGGCTCCTCTTCCCTGAGTTGTTTCCTGGTCACTGAGTCAGGCTCTTCAGTTTCAGAGCTGCCCTCTGACTACCTTCACAAGAGGCTAGGGTTTCCAATCTCTAAGAACCGGTGCTTCTTGTCCTAATCTCTCTACTCCACAGTCTTCTTTAAATCCAGTTTCCATTACTGTATTTGGCCCAAACATAAATGTTTCAAAGAAGTTTTGGTATTGGGTATAAACTTTTAAGAAACAGACTCCACATGTTCCAATATGGAGTTAACACTTTGTAAGAAGTTACATAGGATGGTCATCGGTTAAATGCATCACTCCAATAGGAAGTCTAGGGCTTCCCTGATACCTCAGTTGGTGAAGAATCCGCCTGCAATGCAGGAGACCCCAGTTCGATTCCTGGGTTGGGAAGATCCACTGGAGAAGGGATAGGCTACCGACTCCAGTATTCTTGGGCTTTCCTTGTGGCTCAGCTGGTAAAGAATCCGCCTGCAACGCAGGACACCTGGATTCAGTCCCTGGGTTAGGAAGATCCCTGGAGAAGGGAAAGGCTATCCACTCCAGTATTCTGGCCTGGAGCATTTCATGTACTGTATAGTCCATGGGGTTGCAAAGAGTCAGACACAACTGAGCGACGTTCACATTCAGCTTTAGCAAGACTTGTTCCTTTAAGGTATTTTCAGAGCAGTTTTTCAAGCCTCAGTATTACGTTTGTGAGAGGGACTTGTTCGCATAGACCTCTTGGTATTTCCTAAGATGTATCACAAAGACATTCCGTAACGTATAGGAAAGGTAAGTTATGCCTCTCCATCTGGTCCTCAGCATCTACTATGTGCAGACGTTTGGGGAGGTGTGCATGCTCAGTTGCTCAATCATGTCTGGCTCTTTGCAACCCCATGGACTGTAGCCTGCCAGGCTCCTCTGTCCCTGGGATTCACCAGGCAAGAGTACTGGAGTGGATAGCCATTCCTTTCTCAAGGGGATCTTCCTGACCCAGGGATCGAGCATGAGTCTCCTGCATTGGCAGGTGGAGTCTTTACCACTGAACCACCTTTTGGAAGCACTAGGATGCCGAAGCAAACAAGAGAATTTGTGGTTCTTGCCCTTATTTCCCAATGTTCAGATTGACTCCACTGTGTATTAGTTCTGAGACCCTGGGGGAAATTACTTAACCTATCAGAGTCTCATTTGTTAATAAAGGAAAACAGTCATCTTAATACTTACTCAGTCAAACTCACAGATTGTTCTGTGACTCATCACCTGATTTCTCTGAAGTTACTTTGTAACTATAACATGATAAACTGTAAGTATTCATGTTTTTTAACTGCAGTAAAACACATTCTCAAACATTAAGAAGTCTACTAAGAAAGTTTAAAACTTAACTGCTTAAGACATAGAGACATAGAGAACAGATTTGTGGAGACGAAGGGGGAGGGTAGTGAGGGACGCAAAGGTTTGGGAGTCTGGGATTAGCGGATGCATCCTGATATATATAGGCTGAATAAACAACAAGGTCCTACTGTATAGCACAGGGATTATATTCAGTATTCCGTGATAACCATAATGGAAAAGAATATGAATAACAGTGTATATACATGCAGAACTGAGTCACTTTGCTGTTCATCAGAACTTACCATTGTAAATCAATTATACTTCAATAAAATTAAAAACAAAATAATAGTAAAAAATAAAACTTAACTACTTAAAATTGAAACAGAATAGGTACTGAAGAGCCCTTCCTACTTTAACCTGCCTATTTCTAAAATACAGCTCAGGTTTCACTGTTACAGATTATTTCTTATTATTGGATGTGGTAGTGGTGATTTAGTTGCCAAGTCATTCTTGTGACCCTGTGAACTGTAGCCTGCCAGTTCATGGGATTCCCTCTGTCATGGAATTCTCCAGGTGAGAATACTGGAATGGGTTGCCATTTCCTTCTCCAGGGGCTCTTCCCCGACCCAGGGATTGAACCCGTGTCTCCTGCATTGGAGGTAGATCATTTACCACTGAGCCACTAGGGAAGTATTATTGTATGTTAATTATTTATGTGTGCATGCATGCTAAGTTGCTTCAGTTGTGTCCAACTCTTTGCGACTCTATGGACTGTAGTCTGCCAGGCTCCTCTGTTATATTCCTACCCTAATAATTAAGAATGCACCTCCAGAACTGAATGGACAGAGTCCCAGCAGAACTTGCAACGCATGGAGACAAAATTATCAGAAATGCTAAAATCACTAACAGATGTAAGAATTCAGATTTTGTCAAAAGAAACTTTATAAAACGGACCAAAGGTATTTCACAACATTTATGTACCAAGTATTTCAAGGTTTCTGTAGAATGCATGCTTATCCTGGTTTCTGTCGTAAAAAATGACAAGTTTTTATTGCCCTAACCCCTTTGTCCAAGGGATGACTTAACATTTATGACACAGTTTGCCTCCGAGAGTTATCAATGACACAGGAAGGTGACTAGATAAAATACCCAACACAGTTGATGGGGATAACTTTAATTATCTCACTAGGAGGGTTTGAACTACTTAATTGTGGGATTTTTTTTTTCTAAGTAAACTTTACATATTAAGATGCCTTGTTGATCTCAAAGGGATTTAAAAATAACTCATAGGAAAGGCACAAACAGTGGCAATTTGGAGATGTAAATCAGATTGCAAAAAACAGATAGGTTTCGTAAATCTGAGAGTATTTTTGGACTCTTTTGTTTTCTTTTTATAAATAACCTGCTGTTGGGATCCAAGGGCATTACTGTTCATCCTTGTGTGGGTGGTATAATTACACAGAATACTTTAAGTGAAGAAATCTTTATGTAAATGTTAGGTTGCAATCAGAACTTGATGTTACCTATAACATTGAAATCTAATATACTTGAATTAAATGCCAAAAACAGGATATAAAGTTTTCATTCTAAAAATAGCACCTAATAAAGAGAAATAATTAAGCTTCTGATTAAAAGCTCACACACTCCTCATTCTTTGTCTTTTTCCTGGGTAACTAATTCTGGTGATACTTGGAAGTATCAAAGCCTTGAAAGATAAAATTTTGAAGGTTATCCCCTCTTTCCCATTGGGGGTCATAAGATAAATGGGTGCTGTCTGCAATAAATTTTTAGAAAGAATGTTCTTTTTCAGCCTTCAGTATCATCTTTAATACCCACTAGATTTCATATGCTCTGTGCTTATCTTCCCTTCTCTGTAGTTGAAAATATATTCCCCTTTCTGGAGAAACACCTAAATTTTTAACCTCCTCAAGCCAAAATGTTAAATTTTCTTTACGTCATCAATATTTACTGTTTGTTCATTTTATTGACTGATACTATGGTAGGCACCATAAAAGACACAGAAATAATAGGACAGTTTTTGCCCTCAAAAATTTCTCTGAAGAAAGAAATCCCATCTTGCACTTGTCTAAACCGGTGTTTAGCTAATATGTATTGATTTAACTTGACATGGAAATGAGATGAAGGAATATATCAGTGACACATCTGATGTTGAGTTTTATGATGAATGTATCAGATATTATATTATGTGTTAGAAATTGTGTTGATAAGATTATATCTACATTTTCAGATTTTATTTTTCTAATATAGCAGTAATGCATATTCTTTCAGGAACCGCTTAAAATTAAAAAGGAGTATAAAATGGAAAAAAGTTTTTCAGTATATAGTTATAATTGTTGATAGCACCATTTTGATATTTTTTCCTATTTTTTGTGCTTGAATTAAAAATATTATTGTAATTTATTTGTATATGGAAATTTTGATTTTATGTAATATTATTGCTTTTTCAGTTAACATACTATGCAAATATTTTTCACATCATTGCCTCTTTTAGTCATCAGTTCTTGAATACACTTGGTTCTCACTCTTTTGGAGGAATTTACTAGAGGGTCAGGCTCTAAGAACTACTCCTTGTCCTAAAGAAGATTATAGACATGGCTAAGATACAGATAATAGGTAAACAATTTCAATTCAGAAGGATAGGTTATGAGGAAAGTAAGAATATTAAACTATATATATAGCCACAAACTGACTCTTGAATATCACAATATATCTGTAGTTGTTCACCATTTTCTATGACATTTGTTGTACCTTTGCTGGCCCATCAGCTATTCTTACATATATGACTTTTACTAACTAATAACCACACTTTGGAATTACTTCCTCTAGATCCTTCCCTTTTCATCTTCTGCTTTATACAGTTTAGCTTCTTAGATGACTACTTTCTTAGAAATGTTTTGAACTGATTCAATCGTTCTGGATATTTATGGACCCTTCAGACTGAAGGAGATTTAAGTCCTAAGCATGTTATTGGTGAGCACTCGGTATAAATTAGCGGTTCATAGAAATCCTCTGTTGCTTTGTCACTTCTTAGAGTTTTATCAACTCTATCTATCAACTCTAAGTAGGACGTTCCTGAGTGGGACATTTGGTAGCCTGTGGACATGAAATTGATCTAGAACCTTTCCTTGTGGTTTGAGGGAAGAGGAGTCCCTAAACATACGATAGTTACATGAAAGATGTTTTTGTATTCTCACTCTTTTTCTATGAAAACCCTAATCTGTTAGGGATTTATCTTTTTATAAGTGAGGAAACTGAGTTGAAAAGTAGGAATAACTTGCATAAGCTCACAAAACTACTCAGTGGAAATGAATATCCCGTCTGATTCTTTGAATCTAAGTTGGTACATTTCATATATTATAAAATTCTAATGAATTATCTCTTGAAATACTTCCTGAAACCACATTTCTCTTTTCTTTTTGAATTCCAGTTTAAACATAATGTTAGGACTTCTCACCATGTAGTCCTTGTCTCTTCCCCTCTGTTTATATCTCTTCCTTTTTATTTCTTTACAATTTATCTTGGTTCATTTCTACTAAACTGTTTCTAATTAACAACTCTCCTTTTTCCATTTGCTACCATCTATGTTCAGTATGTTTAATACTGATTATTGTGCATTTTATTTCTAGAAATCATTTTGTTTCTTTTTCTGATCTGCTGTCATTTAGAGTTTCCTGTTACCTGTCTATAATTCCGATTGTGTTATTTATTTAAAGAGAATAAGATGATTGTTTTGTAATGTTTGATAGTTCTTATACCTAAGGTTTGTGTGAATCTGTTTCTAAGTTGCATTTTTGTATTTATTCTTCCTCATGGTGACTTATGTGCATGGTTCCCTTTGGTGTGCTAATTTTTGCCTTGGGGAAGATGCTTGTGGGAATTCTGCAAAGAGTAAGGGGGTGCACCAAGACAGAAACCCCCCTAAGGCAGATTCAGAGCTCTTACTTCCCTGGTTCACTTAGCCTTGGGTATCTTAGCTGCATTTCTCTGTAGTACACTCGACTGGTGCAATTTATCAAGCAAATGTTTTTGTTTGTTGTGTTTCCTTTGGTTTTCCATACTGTTTTCAGAACCAGGCAAATGCTTGTCTGTCCCGCACCAGAATCAGTGGCAGTAGTGTGGAGTACCAGTGCTGGTTCAGTTTCTTCTGATGGTGGAGATGTAGAGGAATTCTTTAATTACCTAAATGGGAAAAGAATTTGAAAAAGAAAAATGTATGTATATTTCTAACTGAATCACTTTGCGATATACCTGAAACTAACATAATATTGTAAATTAACAAAAGTCCAGTATAAAATAAAAATTAAAAAAGATTTAGAAGAATTTCTATAAATTGTAAGGCAGCGGCCTCTTGATAGCTTTTTACCTAGAGTAGCCCAATGAGGCTGCAGACCAGAGTCCAAATTTGTCAGATTGACAGACAGATACCCTCAAGATAAAAGCAGTTGTAGCACTCTGATAACTCCCTGCTCCAGATTTATTTTTTATTCCTCAGAATTTGGCTCAGCAGTATTCCACTATCTTCTCTCTGTGCTTTAATATTCATGAAAAATATTTGCTTATCTTGTGTACTAGTTGTTTTTACCTAACCTAGCTCTTCATGCCAGAAAAGAAACTGTCTTACTCAGCTTCAAAGCTGGGATTCATAACTGATCTGCCTCTAGGCTCCAATGAATATTCTATTATTTTCTTTTAATGCTGCATTCCACCCACCGTAATTGTTTGATAGGGTTTTTTTTTTTTTTTTTTTTTTAACCAATCAGTCCACATGTCCTTCATGTAAGGGCCAATTAAAAACAATAATCTACCAGAAGTTAGCCTGGATAGTTTCCTTAGGCACACCTAGTTAAAACCTAATGTTCAAACTCTTTACCAGTTGTACAAAAATGGGGTTTCCCACTTGGAAATTTAAGACTGTGATGTGTTCTCAACTTTTAGGGCCTTGCATTCCTTTTAAATCACAAGATACAGGAATTTATTAGAGTTTGATGTGCAAGTGATGGTGTGCTTAATATGTTATATGAGTGGTGCAGTGTCCTCTAATGCTCCCTGTACCAACATAAAAACAAATAGTTGCATCTCATTGGAGCTGTTGAAACACAAGAAATTTTAATAAATAAGAATTATGATGCAATAAAATTCATCATTATGTGAGGATTTGGGAGAGCACTAAATGTCTTTGGAAACCCATATTATTCTGTTGCTCTTCCTGTTTCTATTCCATTCTACAATTGTAATGAAATCTTTAGGTATTTCTTGAGGGAATTTTAAAATCAAAACTACCCGCAAATCCCCTTTTCTCTAAGATGACTCCAGGATTGAATTTTAAGACTATTTTCCTCTTTCAGAATAGGAAACCTACACATTCTATGTGGATTTCACATTTACAGAAATTTATAACTGCTATTCTAGTTCTGATATTTTTTCTTTTTCTGTGTATTCTGGAGCAGTTGCTGCCACTGCCCTGTCGATTGGTCCTTGACGATTACCATTTCCATGCACACTATTTCCAGCTGCTAGAATCTGTGACTCTTTCTGAGGACGCTCTTGGCCCCGTGAGCCACCTGTTCACTAATGCAGACTGGAAGTACCAAGGAATTTCTGAAAGCATTTAATGCATTTAAAGCATTTAAAAGAGGTATCATTTAATCAATGATTATTAGCTGTTGGTGGATAAATGCTTCTGTTCTCTTACTGCTTAGATGGGATAACATGTTTGCATTCTCCACTCACTCCCAAATTTTACGTGTGTGATTAAGCTGCATTCATCATGGTGGTAACTTGCTTGATAAAAAACTTATTTCTGGCTTTCTTATCTCCCCTGTTTCACTTTCCTGCTCTCCTCATGAAGATTCCTAGTATCACTCCAAATAAATGATCTGTTCTTAAATCCTTGGAGTAAATTCCAGTTCTGGGGGAAGCCAAATAAAGACCCAATGCTTGTTCCTTCCTCAAAACACATTGCCATGGAAAAGGCATGGTTGAACTGAAAAACTGCATTTTAATGTTGAATTTGTCCTTAGTTATCCTGAATCATTACAGAGCTCGCAAATATTCAAATTTCAATTCAGTTCAGTCGCTCAGTCCTCTCCAGCTCTTTGCGACCCCATGGACTGCAGCATGCCAGGCTTCCCTGTCCATCATCATCCAAACTCCCAGACTTTGCTCAAACTCATGTCCATCATTTCTGTGATGCCATCCAACCATTTCATTCTCTGTCATACCCTACTCCTCCTGCCTTCAATCTTTTCCTGTATCAGGGTCTTTTCTAATCAATCAGCTCTTTCCATCAGGTGGCCAAAATATTGGAGCTTCAGCCTCAGCATCAGTCTTTCCAATGAATATTCATGACTGATTTCCTTTAGGATAGACTGATTTGATCTCCTTGCAGTCCAAGGGACTCTCAAGAGTCTTCTCCAACATGACGGCTCAACAGCATCAACTCTCTGGTGCTCAGCTTTCTTTACAGTCCAGCTCTCACATCCATACATGACTACTGGAAAAACCACAGCTTTGACTACACAGACCTTTGTCTGTAAAGTAATGTCTCTGCTTTTTAATATCCTGTCTTGGTTTGTCAAAGCTTTTCTTCCAAGGAGCAAGTGTCTTTTAATTTAATGGCTGCAATCACCATCTGCAGTGATTTTGGAGTCCAAGAAAATAAAATCTGTCACTGTTTGCATTGTTTACCCATCTGTTTGCTGTGATGGGACCAGATGCCATGATCTTAGTTTTTGAATGTTGAGTTTTAAGCCAGCTTTTTCATTCTCCTTTTTCACTTTCATCAAGAGGCTCTTTAGTTCCTCTTTGCTTTCTGCCCTAAGGGTAGTATCATCTGCATATCTGAAGTTATTGATATTTCTCCTGGCAATCTTGATTCCAGCTTGTGCTTCATCCAGTCCAGCATTTGGCATTATATACTCTGAATGACTGATGCTGAAGCTAAAACTCCAATACTTTGGCCACCTGGTGCAAAGAATTGACTCATTTGAGAAAACCCTAATGCTGGGAAAGATTGAAGGCAGGAGGAGAAGGGGACAACAGAGGATGAGATGGTTGGATGACATCATCGAACCAATGGAAATGAGTTTGAATAAACTCCAGGAGCTGGTGATGGACAGGGAGGCCTGGCGTGCTGCAGTCCATTGGGTCTCAAAGAGTCGGACGTGACTGAGTGACTGAACTGATTGACTGACTCTGAATATAAGTTAAATAAGCAGGGTGACAATATACAGCCTTGATGTACTCCTTTCCCAATTTGGAACCAGTCCATTTTTCCATGTCCTTTTCTAATTGTTGCTTCTTGACCTGCATACTGATATCTCAGGAGGCAGGTAAGATGGTCTGGTATTCCCGTCTCTTGAAGAATTTTTCACAGTTTGTTGTGATCCACAATCAAAGGATTTGCATAGTCAATGAAGCAGAAGTAGTTGTTTTTCGAGAATTTTCTTGCTTTTTCTATGATCCAATGAATATTGGCAATTTGATCTCTAGTTCCTCTGCCATTTCTAAATCCATCTTGAACATCCTGAAGTTCTCAGTTCACGTACTGTTGAAGCCTAGCTTGGAGAATTTTGAATGTTACTTTGCTAGCGTGTGAGATGAGTGCAATTGTGAGGTAGTTTGAACATTCTTCGGCATTGCCTTTCTTTGGGATTGGAAAGAAAACTGGTGAAATATCTCCAGAAAGAATGAAGAGGCTGAATAGAAGCAGAAACGATGCCTACTTGTGGATGTGACTGGTGATGGAAATAAAGTCTAATGCTGTAAAGAACAACATTGCATAGGAAACTGGAATGTTAGGTCCATGAATCAAGGTAAATTGGAAGTGGTCACACAGGAGATGGCAAGAAGGAACATCAACATTTTAAGAATCAGTGAATTAAAATGGATAGGAATGTGCAAATTTAATTCAGATGATCTATATCTACTACTGTGGACAAGAATCCCTTAGAAGAAATGAAGTAGCCCTCACAGTCAACAAGAGAGTCTGAAATACAGTACTTGGGTATAATCTCAAAAACATCAAAATTATCTCTGTTTGTTTCCAAGACAAATAATTCAGTATCACAGTAATCCAAGTCTATGCCCCAACCACTAATGCTGAGGAATCTGAAGTTGCCAAAGGAGCTGAAGTTCAAGAAGCTGGAGATCATTCTAGGAGGACATATAAGACCTTCTAGAACTAACAGCCAAAAAAGATGTCCTTTTCATTATAGGGGACTGGAATGTAAAAGCAGAAAATCAAGAGATACCTGGAGTAACAGGCATGTTTGGCCTTGGAGTACAGAATGAAGCAGGGTAAACTCTAACAAGAGTTTTGCCAAGATAACACAGTGATTATAGCAAACACCCACTTCCAATAACACAAGAGACAATTCTACACATAGACATCACCAGATGGTCAGTACAGAAATCAGATTGATCATATTCTTTGCAGCTGAAGGTGGAGAAGCTGTATACAGTCAGCAAAAACAAGACCAGGAGCTGACTGTGGCTCAGATCATGAACTCCTTATAGTCAAATTCGGACTTAAAGAAATTAGGGAAAACCACTAGACCATTCAGGTATGACCTAAATAAAATCTCTTATAGTTATTCAGTGGAAGTGACATATAGATTTAAGGGATTAGATCTATAGACAGAGTGCCTGAAGAACTATGGATGGAGGTTCGTAACATTGTACAGGAGGTGGTGGTCAAAACCAGCCCCATGAAAAACAAATGCAAAAAGGCAAAATGGTTTCCTGAGGAGGCCTTACAAATAGCTAAGGAAAGAGAAGCGAAAGGTAAAGGAGACAAGCGAAGATATAAGCATCAGAATGCACAGTTCCAAAGAATAGCAAAAGGAGATAAGGAAGCCCTCCTAAGTGATCAATGCAAAGAAAGAGAGGAAAACAATAGAATGGGAAAGACTAGAGATCCCTTCAAGAAATTTAGAGATACCAAGGGAACATTTCATGCAAAGATGGGCACAATAAATGACAGAAATGGTATGGACCTAACAGAAGCAGAAGATATTAAGAAGAGGTGGCAAGAATACACAGAAGAACTATACAAAAAAGATCTTAATGACCCAGATAACCACGATGGTGTGCCCACTCATCTAGAGCCAGACATCTTGGAGTCCAAAGTTAAGTAGGCCTTAGGAAGCATCAGTATGAGCAAAGCTAGTGGAGATGATGGAATTCCACCTGAGCTGTTTCAAGTCCTGAAAGAGGATACTGTGAAAGTGCTGGACTCAATATGCCAGCAAATTTGGAGAACTCAGCAGTGACTACAGGACTGGAAAAGGTCTGTTTTTATTCCAGTCCCAAAGAAAGGCAATGCCAAATAGTATTCAATTGTACATATTGTAATAGGAAATCCTAGTATAAAATAAGCTTACTAAAAGCTTGTGTTGCTTATTTAAATTTATAGGTAGACTGGCAGTAGCAGCTTTTAGTAAAAAGTAACAAATAATGCTTTGGAAGTCATAGAAAATATATGTTTCATATGTATCAATATCTCACAACATTCATATTTTATTGGTACTTTTTTTTATAAGAATTTTTCAAGGAAGAAACAGAGGAAACCAATGGTTAATGTTTATCTGGGTGTTAGAGATGGCCATCAAACTAACTTTGAACTCTATCTTTTGAATGATTAAAGCACAGTTTTATTTCTGGGCAGGGGGTGAAGGTAAACCATCTATGCTTTGAAAGTGACTATAAATATTTTTTAAGTCTGTGATCAAATAAAAGTGAGTCTAAAAACATGCTACTGTTTTCATTGGCAATCAGTAGGAGAAGTCAATCATATTAATGTTAAATCAGACCCTTCTCTTGCCTGTTTACAAAGGTATAAATGCTAGCAAACTGAACTTGGGGTGAGGATTATCCAGCTCTGGCTCTGCTCTTCTCTTTCTTTAGACTAAGGTCTTGCCTTGAAAATATTGCTTCAGGCCTTTGATTTAACCAATTAATCAGTACAGCTCGGGCTGTTGTTGTTTTTGCAGCATTCCAGGCTCCTCTGTCCTCTAGTGTCTCCTAGAGTTTGCTCAGAGTCATGTCCATTGAGTTGGTAATGCCATCTAACCATCTCATCTTCTGCATCCTCCTTCTCCTTTTGCCTTCAGTCTTTGCCAACATCAGGGTTTTTTCCCAATGAGTTGGCTCTTCGCATCAGGTGACCAAAGTACTGGAGCTATAGCTTAAGCATCAGTCCTTCCAATTAATATGCAGGTTTGATTTCTTTTAGAATTGACTGGTTTGACTTCTTTGCTGTCCAAGGGACTCTCTAACAGTCTTCTCTAACACTGCAGTTCAAAAGCATAAAATCTTCAGCACTCAGCCTTCTTTTCACCCTCTATCCATAGAGGGTGTTTGTTCTTGTGAAAGAGTTGGGAATACCAGACCACCCGACCTGCCTCTTGAGAAATCTGTATGCAGGTCAAGAAGCAACAGTTAGAACTGGACCTGGAACAATAGACTGGTTCCAAATAGGAAAAAGAGTACATCAAGGCTGTATATTGTCACCCTCTTAAGTGCAGAGTACATCACGAGAAACGCTGGGCTGAATGAAGCACAAGCTGGAATCAAGATTACTGGGAGAAATATCATTAACCTCAAATATGCAGATGAGACCATCCTTATGGCAGAAAGTGAAGAAGAACTAAAGAGCCTTTTGATGAAAGTGAAAGAGAGTGAAAAAGTTGGCTTAAAGCTCAACATTCAGAAAACTAAGATCATGGCATCCTGTCCCATCACTTCATGACAAATAGATGGGGAAACAGTGGAAACAGTGGCTGACTTTGTTTTTTTGGGCTCCAATCACAGCAGATGGTGATTGCAGCCATGAAATTAAAAGATGCTTACTCCTTGGAAGGAAAGTTATGACCAAGCTAGACGGCATATTTAAAAGCAGAGACATTACTTTGCCAACAAAGGTCCATCTAGTTGAGGCTATGGTTTCTTCAGTAGTCATATATGGATGTGAGAGTTAGACTATAAAGAAAGCTGAGCATCAAAGAATTGATGCTTTTGGACTGTGGTGTTGGAGAAGACTCTTGAGAGTCTCTTGGACTGCAAGGAGATCCAAACAGTCCATCCTAAAGGAGATCAGTCCTGGGTGTTCATTGGAAGGACTGATGTTGAAGCTGAAACTCCAAAACTTTGGTCACCTGATGCGAAGAGCTGACTCATTTGAAAAGACCCTGATGCTGGGAAAGATTGAGGGTGGGAGGAGAAGGGTCAACAGAGGGTGAGATGGCTGGATGGCATCACTGATTCGGTGGGCATGAGTTTGGGTAAACTCTGGGAGTTTGTGATGGACAAGGAGGCCTGGTGTGCTGCAGTCCATGGGGTTTCAAATAGTCAGACACAACTGAGCTACTGAACTGAACTGAACAGCCTTCTTTATGGTCCATCTCGCACATCCGTACATGACTATAGGAAAAATCATAGCTTTGACTATAGGGCCATTTTTTGGCAAAGTAATATCTCTGCTTTTTAATATGCTGTCTAGGTTTGACATATCTCTTCATGCAAGGAGCAAGCATCTTTTAATTTCTTGACTGCAGTCTTGGTCATCATTGATTTTGGAGCCCAAGGAAGTAAATTCTATCACTGTTCTCACTTTTTCCCATCTATTTGCCATGAAGTGATGGAACAGGATGCCATAATCTTATTTTTTTTAATGTTGAGTTTCAAGCCAGCTTTTTAACTCTCCTCTTTTACCCTTATCAAGAGGTTCTTTGGTTCCTCTTCGCTTTTTGTCATTAGCATGTTATCATCTGAACATTTGAGGTTGTTGATATTTCTCCCAGCAATCTTGATTCCAGCTTGTGCTTCATCCAGCCCAGAGTTTCACTTGATGTACTCTTCATAAAAGTTAAATATGCAGAGTGACAGTGTACAGCCTTGTTGTACTCCTTTCCCAATTTGAATCCATCAGCTATTCCATGTCCCATTTAACTGTTACTTCTTTATACGCACACAGGTTTCTCAGGATGCAAGTAAGGTGGTCTGGTACTCCCATCTCTTTAAGAATTTTCCACAGTTTGTTGTGATGCACACAGTCAAAGGCTTTCATGTAGTCAGTGAAGCAGAAGTAGATATAGTTCTGGAATTCCCTTGCTTTTTCCATGATCCAGTGAATGTGATACAATTTGATCTCTAGTTCATCTGTCTCTTTGAAACCCAGTTTGTACATCTTGAAATTATCAGTTCAAGAGCAGCAAGGCTATTGATCTTCTACGAAACGCATATAAAAGTGTTGCCCCTTTTCTTATTCAAAATGAAATAATGCTCCGTCATTCATGTTGACTCCAGTTCAGTAACATCAATAGTATAATTTTGTATGTTTTCCTTTGGGGGCTGGTGGGTGTTGCCTTATTTAGTAATGGCATATTAACTTAAAGATCACAGATATTAAAAGTAAACATATGAATTCCTTTAAGCTTTATGTGAGCTTGCCTGGTGGCTCAGTGGTAAAGAATCTGCCTGCAATGCAGGAGACCTGGGTTCCATCCCTGGGTTGAGAAGTTCCCCTGGAGGAGGGCATGGCAACCCACTCCGGTACTCTTGTCTAGAGAATCCCATGGACAGAGATTGTGGTGGGCTGCAGTCCATAGGGTCACACAGAGTCACACATGACTGAAGTGGCAAAGCAGCTGCAGCAGCAAGTTTTATGTATTAACCTTTTTGTGGATATGTGATCCTTCTTCTACATGATACAATTATCATTTATGAGAATTGTATCTTCATTTTTTCACTTTTATTTTCATCTTTTAGGTTTTATTTTTTTGCTTTTCTCAGGTATAGTTGATTTTCAATGTTATGTTAATTTGTGCCATACAGTGAAGTGATTCACTATACTTATATATATTCTTTTCCATATTCTTCTCCATTATGGTTTATCATAGGATATTGAATATTGTTCTTTGTGCTATAGAGTAGAAACTTATTGTTTATCCATTCTATGTATATAATAGTCTGTATCTGCTAATCCAAAAATCCCACTCAGTCTCTCTTTGTCAACCACCAGTCTTTGTGGGTATGGAGAAACATATCTTTATAAACATGACTAATTATTTAAATACTGTCTGGTAACTGGTAATAAAACCCTGAAACTAAGAGATGATCTGACAAAAGAGAATTGAAGTTATCGCTTTAAACTGTGTATAAAACATCAAAGAATAGAAAGCAACATTAAAATGGAAGTTAGAATCTATGAAGCTTTGCTTAGTTAGAATTAAAAAAAAAACCACCCTTCCAGTAGAAGTTAGAAGTCACAGAATCTGTGAGGTTTTGCTTCCAGATGTTGCAAAGGAATGAAAGTTTATACTGTGATAGTGTCTTGAGAACTTAGCATTTTCTTTGGGTGAGATGGGGGCCACTGAAGGAAAATGACCAAAAGAATCCTGTGAGCTCACTTGCTTTTTAACAAAATGACTCTGTGTGTTAGGTTGGGGCGTCAACTCCAGGGGACAAGACAGAGTCAGAAGGCCATTTGGGTCTGTGCAAAAATCCATATTAGATATTGGGTGGCTTGGACCAGGAAAACAGCAGTATGGGTGATGAGAGGAAGTAGATTTCTGGGCATATTTGTAGTTAAATCTAGCAGGAGTTACTGACACAGGGCTGTGGGGTGTGGGGTTTTGAAAAAGGCATCAAGGGCAACACCAACGTTTGGGGCCTGAGCAAAGTGGGGGGTGGACCTGTCATGAACAGAGATAAAGACTCCAAGAAAGAGTGAAATTAGGGGCAGCAAGAGAGAGAGAAGCGCAATGTTTGACTGTGTGCAATTTAGATGCTTTCTGTAGAGCACGGAGAAACTCTCAAAATTCTAGAAAATGATTTGTTTTCAGAAAACACTCATGAACCAGCTCTTGCAGAATATATGACCCTGCAGTCAGTGTTTTGTTTGTTTGCATATTTGTTTTTTAAGCTAAACCCTTTTTGAGTGAAAAGTCCTTCGTTGTCCAGTAAACTATTTCCTGAGTTGTTTTTCATGTTTTGATGAAGAGTCAAATTAAATATGAACTTTCCTCCACTGCCTCTATGAGATAATGGAATCTGTTTTTCCATCAGCCTAACACCAACAGCAGCAACAACAAAGTTCTACTTATTTGAATCCTCTTGGCTGGCATGTATTCCACATCCATCACTTGATCTAAAATCAGTGCTCGTGTCTCTAGTCACCTGCTCAGAGAGGCTACTCATTAATTTTTAACAGGTGAAATTTAACTTGTTCGCATTACAGATGAATGAGTGTGGGCTCACGTTGCTGTTCTAGTCCCACCCCCTTCCTCTCATAGAGAGCTGTCTTGGCATGTTGAAGAAAAAAACAGGCCAAATGAAACTTAAGCTTCTCATTTCTGGCATGCTTAAAGCTCAGCATGTAAATGTGGCCCGTGAGAGAAGCAGAGACAAGCTTACAAACAGATGTTTTCACGGGTAAACCATTGATTTTTAACCTTGAGGAGATAATAAAGCCATGTCAGCATCTATTTATCAGCATGAGAGAGAAGTCGTCTATCACCCCCAGGGGCTTACGGTTTAGAGATGAAGAGTGGTGGCGATGTCAGTGTGACACTTCTAATACTGTAAAGCCTTAGATCTCTTTGAGGTTGGGATCTTGTACTGAGAGGCCCAAATAGAAGTAGCATATTTATAGAGTGTCCCTACGGCTCCTGCAGCTGACCATAGATCTTTCTATGTCTCCTCACACCATCTTCCAGACTGATATCAGCTGGTGCAACCGGCTTTCAAATCACTATGCCGGTTGCCAACTTTTCCAAAAGTATTTAAAGTGCTTGTGTTTTAAAATAGCTGGTTTCCTTGCAAAAATATTTTCTTTTATAATTATCAGGAAATAGGAGTAAACAAACAAAAACAATAATAAAGTGAAAGCACCTCTAATTCCACACCCGGAAGAACATATCATGTGTTATTTGGAAATAAGCCTCCAGACAGAGATCCTGGTATGTGTTCGTGCCTTTACAAAATACTCATTGGGCATATACTCTTTCTAATTTTTTCATTTAAAATATGTCATTTGCATGTTTCCATGCAAATAAATATTCTTTCACAAGCTTATTGTCAAGTAAGTGTTCTTATATAATTTTACTGCTTTGTGGTTACATAGGAGTTTGCTGTGTGGATAATTCATAATTTTTTAAACCAAATCTGTTGTTGGACTGTTAGACCTATTCTCCCTTTTATCTATCTCAAATAATTCTATGGTGAACATCCTTGAATATATGGATATACATGTTAATTATCATGGAGATTTATTGATTTTTCCTTAAATTTTGTTAAAGTAGAGATAGAACTTAAACACAGAAAAGTGTCCATTCCTGTGAGTATACACTCAAGAGATGTCCACCGGTGAGTCCAGCTGTGTATCCGGAACATGGCAAGGAAGAAGAACTAGTCCAACCCCAGGAACTTGCCTGGACACTTTCCAGTGGCTCCTCACCCTCCCAGGAAAATACTAGCTTAACTTCTGACCTCATAGATGAGTTTTGCCTGCTTTTGAACTTTTCCGAAAGGAGTCACATTTTGTATTCTCTCTTATGTCTGGCACCTTCCTCCTGACAATATGTCTTAAGCTATTTGTCCCCACTGTTGTGTGTAGTTGCTGCTATTTTGTTTTCTCACTGATATGTAACAGGGGCCTGTAGATATTTTTTTTAAAGGAGCCGATACAAGATATTTTAGGCTTTGTAGGACACATCCAATGGCTCAGTGGTAAAGAACTCACCTGCCAAAGAAGGAGACCCAGGAGACCTAGGTTCAATCCTTGGGTTGGGAAGACCTCCTGGAGGAGGGAATGGCAACCCACTCCAATATTCTTGCCTGGAGAATCCCATGGACAGAGGAGCCTGGTGGGCCACAGCCCATGGGGTCACGAAGAGTCAGACAGGACTGAGCCACTGAGCCCAAGCAGGAAGACACATAGAGAAGTGTGGCGTATTTTTCTCTCTATAGGTGTTTACCAATCCCTTCAAAATATAGAAACTATTCTTAGTTTTCAAGACATACAAAAACAGACTTCATATCAGATCTAACCTAAAGGCCATAGTTGTTTAGTCTTTGCCACATGGCATTCAATGATATTAATATATCACACTTTATCTATTCTACTCTGGATAGATATTTGCTTCTGGTTTTTGCTTTTTAAGAGTAGTGTAAATATGAACATTCTTATACATGTCTTTAATATGCACATCTGTGGGGGAAGGACATAGAATTTCTAGTCATAAGGTATTTGTCTATCCTATTTAGTGGGTTCTGTCCAATGTTTCCTAAAGTAATTATACCAAGTCATACTTTTACACTGATTCCACATCCTTGCTAATAGTTGAGAATATGTATCATTTTCCTTCTAAGTTTTCACCAGTTGAGTATAGGTGCAGTGGTTTTCCATGTGGTTTTAGTATTTATTTCATAATTGACTTATGAAGCTGAGTACTTTTTCTTACATCAGTAGTACATTCTAATTTGTTTTCTATGAATGTTCTGTTCAAAACTTTTGCCAATTCCATGGCTTCCCATTTTTCTCTTAAAGGTGTCTTTGGATGAACAGAATCTTTACAATTTTAATGCAGTCTTTTAATCAATTTTATTTACAGTTAACACTTTTTATCTTCCTGAAGAAATAGAAATATTTGCTTTTTGTCCCCACTCCCCTCAAAGATTTGTTGTTTTACCATTCACCTTTACATGTAATACATTTAGACTTGTTTTTTATATATGGTGCAAGCTGTAGGGAACAAGGAGAGATAAGAAAGCCTTCCTTAGTGATCAGTGCAAAGATATAGAGGAAAGCAATAGAATGGGAAAGATTAGAGATCTCTTCAAGAAAATTAGAAATCCCAAGGGAGCATTTCATGCAGAGATGGGCACAATAAAGGACAGAAATGGTATGGTCCTAACAGAAGCAGAAGATATTAAGAAGAGGTGCCAAGAATACACAGAACTATACAAAAAAGATCTTTATGACCCATATGAGGATGATGATGTGATCACTCACCTAGAGTCAGACATCCTGGAATGTGAAGTCAAGTGGACCTTAGGAAGCATCACCACAAACAAAGCTAGTAGGAGGTGATGGAATTTCAGTTGAGCTATTTCAAATCCTAAAAGATGATGCTGTGAAAGTGCTGGACTCAATATGCCAGCAAATTTGGAAAACTCAGCAGTGGCCACAGTACATGAAAAGGTCAGTTTTCATTCCAGTCCCAAAGAAGGGCAATGCCAAAGAATGCTCAAACTAGAGCAAAATTGCATTCATCTCACACACTAGCAAAGTAATGCTAAAAATTCTCCAAGCCAGGCTTCAACAATACATGAACTGTGAATGTCCAGATATTCGAGCAGGATTTGGAAAAGGCAGAGGGACCAGAGATCAAATTGCCAACATCCATTCAGTTCAGTTCAGTTCAATTGCTCAGTTGTGTCCTACTCTTTGAGACCAAATGGACTGCAGCACGCCAGGCCTCCCTGTCCCACCAACTACTGGAGTTTACTCAAATTTATGTCCATTGTGTTGGTGATGCTATCTAACCGTCTCATCCTCTGTCATCCCCTTCTCCTCCTGCCTTCAATTTTTCCCAGCATCAGGGTCTTTTCAAATGAGTCAGTTCTTTGCATCAGGTGGCCAAGGTATTGGAGTTTCAGCTTCAGCATCAGTCCTTCCAATGAACACCCAGGACTGATTTCCTTCAGGATCAACTGGTTTGATCTCCTTGAAGTCCAAGGAACTCTCAAGAGTCTTCTTCAACACCACAGTTCAAAAGCATCAGTTTTTCGGGGCTCAACTTTCTTTATAGTCCAACTCTCACATCCCTACATGACCACTGGAAAAACCATAGCCTTGACTAAATGGACCTTTGTTGGCCAAGTAAAGTCTCTGCTTTTTAATATGCCGTCTAGCTTGGTCATAACTTTTCTTCCAAGGAGTAAGCATCTTTAATTTCATGGCTGCAGTCACCATCTGCAGTGATTTTGGAGCCCAAAAAAATAAAGTCTGTCACTGTTTCCACTGTTTCCCCATCTATTTGCCATGAAGTGATGGGACAAGATACCATGATCTTAGTTTTCTGAATGTTGAGCTTTAAGCCAGCTTTTTCACTCTCCTCTTTCACTTTCATCAAGAGGCTCTTTAGTTCTTCACTTCCTGCCATAAGGGTGGTGTCATCTGCATATCTGAGGATACTGATATTTCTCCTGGCAATCTTGTTTCCAGCTTGTGCTTCATCCAGCCCAGCATTTCTCATGATGTACTTTGTATGTAAGTTAAATAAGCACGGTGAAAACATACAGCCTTGACATACTCCTTTCACTATTTGGAACCAGTCTGTTGTTCCATGTTCAGTTCTAACTCTTGCTTCCTGACCTTCATATGGATTTCTGAGAAGGCCAGTCAGGCGGTCTTGTATTCTCATCTCTTTAAGAATTTTCCACAGTTTGTGGTGATCCACACAAAGGTTTTGACATAGTCAATGAAGCAGAAATAGATGTTTTTCTGGAACTGTCTTGCTTTTTCAATAATCCAATGCATGTTGGCAATTTGATCTTTGGTTCCTCTGCCTTTTCTAAAATCAGCTTGAACATCTGGAAGTTCATGGTTCATGTACTGTTGAAGCCTGGCTTGGAGAATTTTGAGCATTACTTTACTAGTGTGTGAGATGAGTGTAATTGTGTGTTAGTTTGAGCATTCTTTGGCATTTCCTTTCTTTGGGATTGGATTGAAAACAACCTTTCCAGTTGGCCACTGCTTAGTTTTCCAAATTTGCTGGCATATTCAGTGCAGTACTTTCACAGCACCATCTTTTAGGTTGTGAATGGTAAAACAACAAAGTTTTGTGGGAGTTGGGGACAAAAACAGAGATTTCTTAAGGAAGATACAAAAGTGCTGACTGTGAATAAAATTGATTAAAAGATTACATTAAAATTGTAAAGATTCTACTTATCCAAAGATACCGTTAAGTGAAAAATGGCAAGCCACACAATAAGGGAAAATAGTTGTAATATATATATATATATATATATATATCCAATAAACCTACAACATATTAAAAAACAAAAACAACAACAACAAACTCCTACAAATCTATGGTTATACCAAAGAAGAATTGGCAAAATTTTTGAACAGGACATTCATAGAAAGCAAATTAAAATGGACAAGCTGTAGGAATCAAGATATCTTTTCCCCTATCTGCCCTATCCCCCCAGCACTATTTAGTGAAAATACCATCTTCTTCCCTGTTATACTTCAGTATCACCTAAGTTGTAAATCACATATATCTCAATAACTTGCCGGATTCTCTAGTCCATTGGTCTGTTTGTCTGGGACAATTTTGAAGATCTTCTGAGATAGTTCAAAACCTATTGGAGAACTAAAAGTTCCAGTTTTACCTTATTCGTCTTTAAGATGGATGGTTAAGAGATTTTCTTACCTTTATATATCCTGGCATTGTATAAAAGTGCTCCTATACAAGAGAGGATATTTGTGGTGTGTTACCAGCTCAAAGAATGGGAAAATTTTGTTTGTGTTCTTAATCAACAGGTAGAAAATTAGCTGCTGTAGAGATATTGAGAACAGTAGAAGAGAATATAATAAAGGTAAGAATGGACATACTTCTTTTTTAGCAAAGTTGAGCTCTCTTTCCCCAGAAAGGTTTGTCCTGAATCAGTCAATTGCTATGTCAACCCAATTATCTGATTATGATTTGTGACTACTTGTATTTTTTTATTGATTGAGTTTTCTGTCTCTCTGTTCTAGAACATAAATCCTCTGAGATCAGAAACTCTTTATAACCTGAATACATTTCCCCCAGTACCTAAAAGATACCTGCCCTATTGTAGGCACTCAATAAATATTTATCGAATAAGTGGACCTGAGACCAAAAAAGAGCAATTTTGCAAAAATTAGCAGAAATGAATAACTAAAATCAACCATTCCAGGGCTGTGTTTTAGAGGCAAGATGTTAAAACAGCCTTTGAAGAGAATTAAAAATGAAAAAAAAGGAATAAGTCAAGATCTCACCTTTATGTTGGCTGTTGGCTCATGTGAGTCTTTATTTTATGAGTCAAGCCCATTTTTGTCAGAATGGGCTTATAAAATGCAAGAAGATTCAACATTTTCCTTTGCTGAAAAGAATACACTTCTTTCATGATGTCACCATCATCTGTTTAATCAGTCATTAAACTCTGTTCCTCTCTATGCATTAGTGCAAATTTGCTTCTCAGCTATGGCATAACCTAGAGTTCTCAAAAAGGACAGGATATATGGTTATAGGCCAGTTCAAGTGTTCATAGAAGTGAGTTTAGAGGTAAAAAAGGAAAATCTTAACTGGAGATAAATAGCATAGCGATGGTGGTTTGAATTATATAAGAAGATCACTACTAATCAGTTAAAGAGCAATTGTAGAAATTTTAATTTAAATGAAAGAATGCAATATATATTAACATAAACCAGATACTCCCAACCTCAACAGGTTGTCCAAACTTCACTAGCTCATGGACCACAAATGCTTACACAGAAGGAACTGGCATGATTGGATTTTTTTCAAGTTGATGGAAGTGTTTGGGTGATAATGAAGATCTGCCCAGCTGTCGCACTCTGTGTGTGGACTAGATAGGAGACAGTTCAAACTTACATCTACTGTCCTGATGTAATTGTTCTGCTCTCTTTCATTCTCCAAAGTGTCCAGATTGATTATTTCCAGCTTACCCCAGCCTCAGCCCATGCAGACAGCCCCCTGACCATGATGAGGACCCTTGTAGTGGAAGTCACAGTAGCAGTCAAACCCCAGGAAGTGTTTCAGCCACCATAAAAGGCTGTTCGGTGGTTGCTGCTGTTGGTCTTTCCCCTTCGGCATGTAGCAAAACTGCAGGGTTCTTACAAGGTAAAGGTAAAGAGTATGAGGAAGGTCAACACTAGAGTTCACCAAGCCACAGAAGACAGCTGGTATTTGGGGAAATCCTTCCTGGGTTGCTTTCTGAGCTCTGGTGGGATCTTAAGAACTGCCAGTGTTATTTTGGCAGCCAACACAACAGAGCTGCTCACAGGCCAAAATATTTAAAAGCTCCAGGAGAAAAAAAATAGTCCATTTCTTCTATCACATACCATACTTCTGGGAGTCTGAAATACCTTACCGAGTACTTTATTCAATCTAAATTTAAATAGAACTTTCCCCCACTTCCCAAGAGAGAAACAACAATGAACTAGAGGAGAATGAGAGGAACTGGAAGAGGTAATTCTCCATATCATTTGGTTAATCTATTCT
Source organism: Odocoileus virginianus (assembly GCF_023699985.2). Classification (NCBI taxonomy): domain Eukaryota; kingdom Metazoa; phylum Chordata; class Mammalia; order Artiodactyla; family Cervidae; genus Odocoileus; species Odocoileus virginianus. Next base: position 59,843,293 of record NC_069684.1, read on the forward strand.
TGTTTATTAATTTATTACATGGAACAGTAAGTTTAATGGCTTTAACTTTGAAGTGGAAAAGAAGCCCCTGAAGTATACTTTAAAAAAACGCAATAATGACTTTAGAAAGATCTAGGACAGGGAATGCATTTAATGTTTTCACTCATTTTCCAAGAAGTGCTTTAACCTTAGCCTTCAGATTTATCATTTTACATCAGCCCAAATAAACTACCGCCATAAGAAACCATGTATTATTAAAAATCAGAACAGTTTCCTATATTTATTAGTTTTAGTCATAAAATTGCTATTAGAAATAGCATACAGATGAGTTTGATATCCATAAAATCATTGAAACATAACATGATATTTACTACCTGTGGTACATAATTACACTCACATGCTCTTAGATGCATTTATTTCTGTCACTGAATAATTATTTTCAGCAAGTGGTGCTGCACTTTCAGAAGTCGAATTTTAATTTCCTCATTCCTTTTCTACTTCCTCATTTTGAAAGATGTAATTTCAAGAAAGAGTCTTTAGGGAAGAAACTCTTCTTAGCATGTGTATCACTTCTGATTATTTTTTATTTTTTCAGTAATTTTGCTCCTTTTTTGGTTTGTGCACTGAAGTCAATCAAACTGAACAACAGTGGTTAATTATAGATTGATTGACCTATTGATATATTTTCTATTTCACCCTAACTTTTAAAATAAATTTTATAAGCCTCAAAGTCATATGTATTGAAAACTGATGTTTAAAATACTGCTTTTATAATTTGTGCCTGTCTTTTGCATAATTTTTAATTTTGTCTCCTCACTCACCGTTTAGACAAATGAAGCATTCTTTTTAAATTGATTTTTCATTGGCATGTAGTTGACTTACAATATTGTGGCAGTTTCAGTTATACAGTGAAGTGAATCTGTTACACATGTACATACATCCATTCTTTTTTAGATTCTTTCTCTGTAGGTCATTACGGAGTATTGAGAAGAATTCCCTCTCCTATAGGGTAGGTCTCTATTAGTTATCTATTTTGTATGTAGTAGTTCAGTCCTATTAACACCTTTGAGTCTCTTAAATGCATGGGGTATATATTTAGATGTCAATTGGCTGAACTACATCTTTGATTAGTGCATTGGGGGTGACAGTGTCCGTGGGTAAGCCTGTAAGCTGGTGTGAGAGTCTTGCCTAGTTACTCAGTGTCCACATCTGATGCGGCTTCATGACGCTCCCCTTCTCATCTACTGTATATTCTAGTGGGGAAATGATATACTCCAATCTGGAAGTTCAAGAAATTCTAAAAACTCTTCACCCATGAAAACTCCATCTGACATGCAGAAGTCTCCATGGTTGAGGACCTCAAGCAGAAGGATGTAGATTTAATAGAAAGAAACCACTTATAAATAAACATCCAAGTCAGAATAACCTTCTCCTCAGTAATTTGTGTTGTGGCATTTTGCTTTCTAGGCAAAAGTTTCTTCATTTATAAAATGGAAGAGAATATTTGAATATGGAAAATTTGTAGCTTTCTCAACACATCTTACTAAAGTCTATACCTCACAATCATCAGACACAGTGTATTTAAAGGAAAATAACCCATAGCAAATCATCAGAAAAAGGGCCTATAGGGGTAAAAAAAAATCCCTTGGCGAAATTCCAATTTCTTAGGTACCCTCCACGTGTAGAACAGTGGTTGCAGTGGAAGGAAGTCTTTTTACATAGACCTTCCTATCATTTCCACGTCATGCCTTCTGGAGCATTGTTTTCACATTCTCCAGCTTTTGAGAACATTTAAAAATTTGAATTATGGTAATATTTTTGGGGGGCGGGACTGGAAATACTGCAGAGATTTTATAGCTCTAGTCTGTTTTATTGGAATACGGTTGCTTTACAATGTTGTTAGTTTCTGCAGTACCAATGCAGTGAGTCAGTATCAGGTTTGCATACATCCCCGCCCTCTTATTGCCTCCCTGCCACCGCTCCACCCCGCCCTCCTAGATCAGCACAGAGCACCGAGCTCCCCGCGCTATGCAGCAGCTTTCCACTAGCTAGCTATTCTACACCTGGAGGTGTCAATCCCAACATGGCAATCCCATTTCTCCCAATTCATCCCACCACCTTGCCCCCTTCCCTGTGTCCGCACATCTGTTCTCTGTATCTGTGTCTCTATTCCTGCCCTGTAAGTAGGTTCTTCTGCACTAGTTTTCTAGATTCCACATATATGCGCTGTGAGTGCATGCTCAGGCCTGTCCGTCGCTTTGCAAGCCCGTGGACTGTAGCCTGCTAGGCTCCTCTGTCCATGGAAGGTTTCAGGCAAGAATACTGGAGTGAGTTGCCATTTTCTCCTCCTACATATATTCATTACTATACAATATTTGTTTTTCTCTTGCTGACTTAACTTCACTCTGTATGATAGTCTCTAGGTCCATCCACATCTCTACAAATAGCTTTAGTATTTAATGAACTCATAAGCCAATAAGAAAAATACTTAAATTATAATAGATGATCATTGGCAGGGATGGTTCTCCAGAGAAATGGAATAAGTAGTATATAGATATGGATATATATGAGGGTGGGGGGAGAAGGAATTGGCAACCCATTCAAGTATTCTTGCCTGGGAAATCCTGTGTACAGAGGAGGCTAATGGGCTATAGTCCTTGGGACCACAATGAGTCAGACATGACTGAGTGTGTGTGCATGCATGTACACACACACACACACATATATGTGTGTGTGTATATATATATACATATATATATATATATATATGTATATGGAGAAAGAGAGCACTAAAGTGAGCATTATTTTAAGGAATTGGCTCATGCAGTGAGGCTGAGAATTCCAACAATACGCTCCCTGCAAGCTGGAGACACAGGAAAGCCAGTGGTATAATTTGGTGTGAGTCTAAAGGCCTGAAAATCAGGAAGGCTGATGTTCTGAGACAAAGGTAACTGTCCCAGCTCAAGCAAAGAACAAATTTGCTCTTCCTTCACCTTTTTGTTCTATTCAGAACCTGAACAGGTTAGTGCCATCTGTCTGCATGGATGAGAGCTATCTTCTTTATTCAGGCTGTAGAATCAGATGCTCCTCTCTTATGGACGGACCTTCACAGACACACCCAGATAGAATGTTTCAACAGCTCTCTGGGCGTCCCTTACACCAGTCAAGTGGATACAGGAGAAACACTTGGGTCTTAGAGTACTATTATTTATATATACTTATAACTTTATTTTCTATTATAGTATAAACATATTGTTTAAAACTGTAAACATTTATAAAACTGTAAACATTTATAAAACTATCTTTAAACTATGAACCACATATATAGCTTAAAACAGTAATAGAGTTTAAAAGAATGCTATTATTTTATCTAAAAATTTTATAAAGATGAAAAGAAACACAATATTTATTATAGCACAGACAGGATTGTATTGATACAGTATTCTATCACATGCTAATGTTTTAAAGAGAGAGCTACATATATATTATTGTGGCATGCTCCAGTCCATGCTCTCACAAAGAATTGGACATGACTTAGTGACTGAACAACAACAAAATGATGTGATCACCTTTATAATGAGGTAAATTTTGCTTTTGTATCTACAAGCATTTTTTTGTTTTTTAACTATGAGACCATTTAATCCCCAGCTTCTCCTGTAGAAGTCAGGAATGATTGTGCCTCTATATTTGTAGAAAGAGAATATTTCTCTCTAGGTTTTCACTTTCCTTTCTCACGCTTATGTCTTTATGGAGGAAAACTTTATGTATTTGTGTTTTGTAAGATGCCATACTAATGAAATTGGAGAAGCTGAATTTAGCAGTGCAGATGTTAATACAAATGTTGCCATCAGAAGATTAGAATGAAAATGAAATGTCCTGCAATTATAAGAATGGCATGTATTTTATGTAGATGTTTTGATACTACATCATGGTGGTTTTGATCTGCATTTCTGTAATAATTAATGATCTTGAGTATCTTTTCATGTTATGTATTCTTTGGAATACATAAGGATGTATGAGTTGTATGTATTGGCCATCTGTATGTATTCTTTGGAGAAATATCTAGTTAGGTCTTCCACTCATTTTTTTTTATACATATATATTGAGCTGATGTTTGTATATTTTAAAGAGTAATCCTTTGTCAGTTGCTTTGTTTACAAGTATCTTCTGCCATTCTGAGGCTTGTCTTTTTGTTTATGGTTTCCTTTCCTGTGCAGAAGCTTTTAAGTTTAATTAGATCCCATTTGTTTTTGTTTTATTTTAATTGCTCTTGGATATGGGTCAAAAAGATCTTGCTGTGATTTATGTCAAAGAGTCATGTCTATGTTATACTCTAAATAAAGTTTTACAGTGTCTGGTCTTACATTTAGGTTTTTAATCAATTTTGTGTTTATTTTTGTGTTTGGTGTCAGGGAGTGTTCTAATTTCATTCTTTTACTTGTAGCTGTCCCATGAAACCTGAAGAGGGTGTAGAGAAAAGGAAACGCTCTTGTACTCTTGGTAGGGATGTAAATTGATAGAGCCAGTATGGAGAACAGTATGGAGGTTCCTTAAAAATCTAAAAGTAGAAGTACCATATGACCCAACAATGCCACTCCAGGGCATATGCCCTGAGAAAACCATAATTCAAAAAGACATGTGCACTCCAGTGTTCAATACAGCACTATTTACAATAACCAGGACATGGACATGGAAGTAACCTAAATGTCTGCTGACAGATGAATGGATAAAGAAGATGTGGTACATATACACAATGGAATATTACTCAGCCATAAAAAAGATGGAAGTTGGGTCATTTGTAGAGATGTGGATGGACCTAAGTCTATCATATAGAGTAAAGTAAGTCAGAAAGAGAAAAACAAATATCTTATAAATGCATATATATAAAATCTAAAACATGGTATGGATGAACCTATTGGCAGGGCAGGAATATAGATGCAGAAATTGGAAGTGTAGACATGGGAGTGGGAAGGGGGAGTGGGGTGAATGAGGAGATGGGAATTAACACACACACACATATATATATATACACACACACTACCATATGTAAAATAGATAGTGGGCACCTCTTGTATAGCCCAGAGAGCTCAGCTTGGTGTTCTGTTATAACCTAGACAGATGGAATGGGAGGGTGGGAGGGAGGTCCAAGATAGAGGGGTTTTGTGTATATGTATGGCTGATTCACTTTGTTGTAGAGCAGTAAATAAGACAACATTGTAAAGCAACTACACACCCAATTTTAAAAAATGAATGGCATGGGTAATAGAGGTAAACGAAAGTAAAGACTTATCTGAACTGTCCTATTTTATTCATTTTCTATCTGAGCCATTAAAAAGGTGCTGTAGCTATTCTTCTTAAGTTAATGGGAATAAAGATTATAGTAGGTATTTTGAAGATTTTTCTTCAAAGAGTGTGTATGTGCCTGTGATGTGTTTCTTTGATCTTTGCTTGTATATTGAATGTATTATTTTCTCTGATTTTCTCTTAAGAAAATCTTTTTTTAAGTGCTCAGACTAAAACAGTTAGTCTCATGACTATAAGGGAATTTAAAAGATGGTTTTTGTGCTTTACTCAAGTTAAAGCTCAAAATATAACTTATTGCATTTGAAAAGCATCAGAGTATACATCTAAATGAAATGCTGGATACAATTTCTAAATGTTGCTGTTGTTCAGTCACTCAATCATGTCTGACTCTTTGCAACCCCATGGACTGCAGCATGCCAGGCCTCCCTGTCCACCACCATCTCCTGGAGTTTACTCAAACTCATGTCCATTGAGTCAGTGATGCCATCCAACCATCTTGTCCTCTGTTGTCCCCTTCTCCTCCTGCCTTCAGTCTTTCCCAGCATCAGGGTCTTTTCAGATGAGTCAGTTCTTCACATCAGGTGGCCAAAGTATTGGAGTTTCGGCTTCAGCATCAGTCCTTCCAATGAATATTCAGGACTGATTGCCTTTAGGATGGACTGGTTGGATCTCCTTGCCATCCAAGGGACTCTGAAGAGTCTTCTCCAACACCACAGTTCAAAAGCATCAATTCTTCATTGCTCAACTTTCTTTATAGTCCAACTCTCACATCCACATCACTACTAGAAAAACCATAGCTTTGACTCTACAGAACTTTGTTGGCAAAGTACTGTCTCTGCTTTTTAATATGCTGTCTAGGTTTGTCATAACTTTTCTTCCAAGGAGCAAGCGTCTTTTAATTTCATGGCTGCAGTCACCATCTGCAGTGATCTTGGAGCCCAAAAAATATAGTCTGATACTGTTTCCACTGTCTCTCCATCTATTTGCCATGAAGTAATGGGATCGGATGCCAAGATCTTCGTTTTTTGAATGCTGTTTTAAGTCAGCTTTTTCACTCTCCTCTTTCACTTTCATCAAGAGGCTCTTTCGTATCTGTTCGCTTTCTGCCATAAGGGTGGTGTCATCTGTGTATCCGAGGTTATTGATATTTCTCCTGGCAATCTTGATTCCAGCTGTGCTTCATCCAGCCTGACATTTCTCATGATGTACTCTGCATAGAAGTTAAATAAGCGGGGTGACAGCCTTGACGTGCTCCTTTCCCAAGTTGGAGCCAGTCCATTGCTCCATGTCAGGTTCTAACTGTTGCTTCTTTTCCTGCATACAGGTTTTCTCAGCAGGCAGGGCAGGTGATCTGGTATTCCCATCTCTTTAAGAATTTTCCACAATTTGTTGTGATCCACACAGTCAAAGGTTTTAGCCTTGTCAGTGAAACAGAAGTAGATGTTTTTCTGAAATTCTCTTGCTTTTTCTCTGAGCCAACGGATGTTGGCAATTTGATCTCTGGTTCCTCTTCCTTTTCTATATCAAGTTTGAATGATTTCTAAATGATTTCCCCTTATTAAGTGCACGCTCATCCAGATCAAAAATATGTGCTCCCATCTGTCAGGATTTGGGGGTGAGTGAAAATGATAACAATTGCCCTTCCTAGCACTGGCAAACTTACCTTGTTACATGTATTTGTTAATGAGAAGGAGAGGAAAATTCTGGCTTAAACTCTACCTGAGAGCAACTTGAAGTCTGATGATTGATGAAGTCAAATGTACATGTTCATCAGGTACAACAAAGATTTATTGAATGCTTACTCTTTGATAGACACTGTGTGTTAATCTCTCAGTTGTGTCTGATAATTTGCAACCCCATGGACTGTGGCCTGCCAGGCTCCTCTATCCATGGGATTCTTCAGGCAGGAATACTGGAGTGAGTTGCCATTTCCTCCTCCAGGTGATCTTCCTGACCCAGGAATCGAACCCACATCTCTTTTGATTCTTGCACTGGCAGGCAGGTTCTTTGCCACTAGTGCCACTGTTTTACAAATCCCATAATAGATGGGGGTCGTTTTATGCCTAAAATTTAGCTTTCATCTGGAGAAGCACAGGCAGATAATTTTAACCAAGAGTTTCTAATATAGGAGTGTATTCAGCAAGCCTGGAAAGCAAGCCTTGCCTGACCAAAAAGGAGCCCCAGAGACCAAACTGAAACTCTGATGTGCAGGCAGCAGGGAGGGACCTTCACCTAACGGTGAGCCATATTCTCTGCTATGTACTATGTTGTCCTTGCAAAACTGGTTGGAATACCTTTCTGTTGTTCACTTTCCTGATTAAAAGCTTTATTCTGGGTGATACAGTGTGACACAACCAGAATTTCTTACCCTCTTTAGAGTCTGTTTATCTTTTCTTGGAATTAAGTGAAGTTGTCATGGAACTATCACTCTGTCCGAGGGATTTAAAACTTGTTATCTGTGGAGGTGTAACTGGTTGTCCCCAGTATATATAAGAAGGTAAGAAAAGATCTCCCCCTCATTATTCAGAGGAGATGGAGATGATCAACAGGTCTGTAAGTGCTATAGAGGCAATGTTCTTCTTTTAGATTACAGAGTTTTCTAATCTTTCAAATAGTAACAACACCTCATCATCCCAGATGGAGCTGGAGATTTCTAATTAACTGTTGCTACCATCATCATCATTTAAAGTCCGTCCCGAAAATTGTATTTACCACAATGATCTGTTGCTCCATGACATTTAGAAATAGGAACAAGCTAAGTCCTTTTGTTTTTAATCAACTGGAATTTTACTCTGTGAAAGGGAAAAGATTTTTCAGTGCACACAAAGTATGTGCTGCAAAACAGAAATGCTTTTAGACAAGGCTCCAAGGGTTATTTCTCATTATTTTTGACATCCCTCTTTCCATTGAAACAAGTCACGGGCATATCTACCGTTGATCAGTTGACAGATCAGCAATTCTATTAAGATGAAAACTAACCTTGGAAGTGTTTAGAAGGAAAAGGGTATCCTTTGATTTATTATGCCATTTTTATGCTTGCGCTACTATTTCCCTTTCAGCTATTCAGGCTGTGTTAAGTGAAAATATCCAGCAGTTTTAATAAAGTGTCTCATTGAAAACAAATATTAACCAGAAGCATTTTAGAAGAACCCTCTGATTAATGTAAATGAAATAAAGATCATCCAGTTCTGTTCAATAATAGGGAGTCAGACATAATGAACAGAATACAGCAACATTATTGTGATGACAGACTATGCTGTCATTTCTTTTTAGTGCCAGCTGAGGTCTGGGTGTCTTCCTCAGGAATTATAGGGACATTTGCCTTTTAGCAGGTGGCAATGCATTCTAGTTATCCTGCATCTTGAAAAAGTTATTACGTGTGATGTTTGGTTGATTTGTATATTTTGGTAAAGTTATTTTGGAAGTGGTAATTTGTTTTTGCTCAAAGTCAGGACTGATAGCTATCTTATATAATTTAAACTTTGAAATGTAGTCAAAATTTAAATATTCAGATTTCCTTGAATTTCAAAATCTCCTCATTAGCATCACTTTTTATTGCATCTCTGAGATCTCATAATCCACTTTCCTCAACACATCTATCTACAGCATCTAAATGACTGTTCTTAAATTCTTTAGAACTTACATTTAGCTAAGGAAAAATGTAAGAGTTTTGAAATGGTTTTCTCAGGTAAGAAGAAATAGAAGTTGAAAGGAAAGGTTATGAAATTGGACCACTTTAGCACAATTTTAGTCTTAAAATTGCAACACTTGTCTATTGAATTTTAAGTTTGGATGTTCTGCTAATTCAAACTAATTTAAAAGGTAGATTATTCCATAAACCTTGGAATTTTCATTAAAATTCAACTTTCTATTGTTTTACATCCTAGAAATAAGAAAAAGAAAGTCGAGTTCTAAAACACTCTGATTTTTAATAAATGAAAAGACAATATCACAAAGATTCCTAGGGTATATTGCTCAAGAAATATCCATTAGTGTGGTTGAAAATGGTGAAAACATATTGTAATGCTGATGACTATAAACATATCATTTTTTTTACCCATAGATGAATATTTTTATTTCTGATTTCTTTAGAACATAATACAGAGGTATGTATTCTATGAATTTTGTAACTGAAATTAACTTTTGTTAAAATAAAGGAGAAAAGGTAATTGATAAGAGAAAATGATGATCTCTTTGATATTTCAACTGTTACACTTATCCATATATCTATATTATCTATCAGTTCAGTTCAGTTCAGTCGCTCAGTCCTGTCCAACTCTTTGCGACCCATGAACCGCAGCACACCAGACCTCCCTGTCCATCACCAACTCCCAGAGTCCACCCAAACCCATGTCCATTGAGTCGTTGATGCCATCCAACCATCTCATCCTCTGTTGTCCCCTTCTCCTCCTGCCCTCAATCTTTCCCAGCATTAGGGTCTTTTCAAATGAGTCAGCTCTTCGCATCAGGTGGCCAAAGTTTTGGAGTTTCAGCTTCAACATCAGTCCTTCCAATGAACACCCAGGACTGATCTCCTTTAGGATGGACTTGTTGGATCTCCTTGCAGTCCAAGGGACTCTCAAGAGCCTTCTCCAACACCACAGTTCAAAAGTATCAATTCTTCGGCACTCAACTTTCTTTATAGTTATGTATCTAGCTTGTTAGCCAGCTATCTACCTTTCTGTATTCAAAATTACTTCCATTTCTATATTATAAGTAAAATACTTTTCCATCAAATTATGTATATGTGTGTATGCACACATTATTTTTGATATAATATCATAGCTTTTATGTTTAACCTAATTCACTCTTATTTTCATAACAAACATGAGACAATATATGATCTCATTTTCATACAACTATAATTAGCAATAAACTTTCCCACTTGCATTTATTTTTCTTTTTTAGCATCCCTGAAAATCAGTAAAATAATGTAGCTTAGTTTCAGAAGGCAGTGCTAAATTAAGAATGGAAAAATCTAGATCCAAATGAAAGGTGCTAAGAAAACAGATTCATTGCAATTTAGATAGTTGAAGACTATTGATAAATTTTCCTAATGCTAGAGTAGCAGAATGCTGAATATAAAATACTCAATTTCTTCCACATATACCATCAACTACAAAATCCGAAACAACTAAAACTTACCTCCTATCAGACAAATCTTTAAATAAACCTGTGAATGGAACATGGAAAAATCTAAACACTAATTCTTCACCTACGGAATAGCTGATAGTCTCCTAAAATTCTTGTTTGGCTTTTAAACATACTCTTCTTTCTTGTTAACATATAACTCTATAAAGGCATTTTTCCTTTGAAAGAAAAATCACTTGGCACAGCAGTATTGTCAAGGAATGTCAAATACTGAGAAATGTGGTGAAAAATGAGAAAGGGCTGAGTCACTTAGAAAGAGCCATGCAGACAGCCCAGGGTAACAAGCACTAAATTGAGGAAGAGAATGGTTGGTGGAAATGGGTCAAAACAGGCCCTTGAAACATAGTCATTACATGATGAAATGACCTATAGATGAATTTACGTTCTCGGGGGTTATTTGTTTGCTATCAGAGACTTGATGGTAATGATCCTCAAATTAGGTACCTTAATTTTGTCAGATGCTTTGGTTTTGTGGTATTTACTTCTGCAAGTAAATTTCTACAAGATGTTCTTTATAAAAAGACATTTGGTTTATGTTTTCAAATTTCTAATACTGCTCAAAACAGCTATATGAACACAGTGCCAACTGAAAGAATATATTGCTTGCATTTTTTTCATGAAGCATCATTAGTAAGATTTTAAAAACCGGTTGTGTATAAAGTTTAAACCTTTGAAAATAGGACTTTAGGAAATTCAGTCAAATTAAATACTCTTCTAATTCAAGGAATATTGGGAATATGGTAGTAATTTGAAATGTTGTATAGGATATTAGTGTCCCTGAATTATGAACTAAGTAAAATTAGTAGCTTTTACTTAAACATAAGACATTAAATTATTGTTCATATGTGAACTTTGTTATCTTCTGCTAAGTCTACTTATCTACTTATCTTCTGCTAAGTCACTTCAGTCGTGTCCAACTCTGTGCGACCCCATCCCTAGGATTCTCCAGGCAAGAACACTGGAGTGGGTTGCCATTTCCTTCTCCAGTGCATAAAAGTGAAAAGTGAAAGCGAAGTCACTCAGTCATGTCTGAATCTTCGCGACCCCATGTACTGCAGCCTACCAGGCTCCTCCGTCCATGGGATATTCCAGGCAAGAGTACTGGAGTGGGGCACCATTGCCTTCTCCATTATTATCTTCCAAGACTATGTAAAATAAATTATGGTATAAAATAAGGTATAATTTTTATGGGATCAAATAGCTTTGATGGAAATATATTTTCAATTATAATGTGTCCCATACATTTTTAGAGAGGATGATTTTAGTGTTACTGAATTCAAAGGGAAGACTACTGAAAAATTTGCTATATGAAGAAGAAGCAAACTCTACCTGTGAGTATGTTTCTGTTTTTTATTTTGTACCATTTTTATTAGACTCCATGTATACGTGATATCATATGATACTTGTCCTTCTCTGACTTCCTTCACTTAGTATGAGAATCTCAGGTCTGCCCATGTTGCTGCAAATGGCGTTATTTTATTCCTTTCTGTGGCTGAGTACATGTATTACATTATATATTTATCACATCTTCTTTATTCACTGATAACTCTTAAAGTTTAGAGCAGGAATGCCTTTCCTGCTAGCACTTTGAAGCAAACTGGGCTTGGCATTTCTTTGTTGGAAGGTCTTTAACTTTGAATTCAATTTCTTTAAAAGATGTTGAACTATCTATTGATATTTGTTCTTGTGTGTGATTTGGTAGTTTTGTGTCTTTCAGGGAATTTGTCCATTTCATCTAAATTTTTGAATTAGTCAGGCATAAGATAAATAACATTCCTTTATAAATTTTCTAACATCTTTCTGTCTGTAGTGATGTTCCCTCTTCCTTTCTTCTTGGTATCAGTACTTCACGTCTGTTTCTCTCTTTTTTTTTTGTCACTGGTTGACCAGCCAAAATAGAGGTATGTTAATTACATTGCCCTTTCAATAACTAGCTGACATTTTATTGATTTTATGTACACATTTTCTATTTTTAATTTCATTGATTTCTGCACTTATCTTTCTTATTTCCTTCTTTCTACTTGAGATGGGTTCATTTTACTATTTTAAATCAGAAGTGTAAGCTTATTATTGATACATTTATTTATTTTTAATATAAACATTAATGATATAATTTTTCCTCTCTGTATTTCTTTAGCTTCACCTCTCAATTTTGATATATTACATTTTTATTTCCATTTAGTTCAAAATATTTTAAACTTCCACAGAAGCTTACATTTTGAGTGACTGCTCCTTTGATTTAATATTTGAGTACTAATATTTCCAGATATCATTCCATGATCAATTTCTGGTTTAATTTTGTTATGTCATGAACATTATATGAATATATAAGATTATGTGGTCATTAACAGTGTATGATCAAAACATATTGTATGAAATTATTTACATTTAATATTTTATTGCACAAAGTATGGCATGTCCTAATGAATGCTCCATTTATTCTTGAAAACGGCATTCCTGGTATTGCTCAGTAAAAGGTTCTCTAAATGTCATATCATATTGGTTGACAGCATCATTCAGGCCTTCTATGTCTTTATTGATTACATTTTCTTGTGCTACCAATTTCTGACAGAGGAACAATGATATCTGCAAGTGTAAATATGAATTTGTCTGTTTATTCTTTCAATTCTATAAGTTTTGGTTCATATATTTTGAAGCTCTATAGTAAGTCTACTATGGCAAATAGAAATATAACTACCTATAGCTTTCTTTTGGATAGTCTTTGTAGGGTGTGTCTTTTTCTATCCTTTTTAAAAACTATCTACATCTTTATATTTAAATGGATATCTTGTTGACATATAGTTTGTCATCGAGTTTCTTAAAATAAATCTGATGATCTATGTCTTTTAGTTGATTTCTCTGTGTAATATATCTTTTTTTCTCTAGCTGTCTTTAAGATTTTGTTTTTGTCTTTGATTTTATGCAGTTTGAATATGAATATCCAGCCATTTTTGTTTGTTTTTTTGTTATTGTTGAATCTGATTGATATTCTTTGTGCTTCTTTGATCTGTGGTTTGCTGTCAATCATTTTGGAAAATTCTCAGCTATTGTTTCTTGAAATATTTACTCTGTTCTTTTTTAGTTCTCTTCTCCTTCACCTTCATAATTAGGGTTCTAATGAATTATGTATGATTTAGACCATTTGATATTGTCCCACATTTCCTGTTTCTGTATTTTTTTTTTCACTTTTTTTCTTTCTGTGTTTCAGCTTGGGTAATTTGTATTGACCTATTTGAGTTCACTACTTTTTAGGTTGGCTCTATTGAAACTACTACGAGGCCATTCGAAGACTTTGTTTCTCATTTCTAGAATTTCCACTCAAAACTTTCTTATGGTTTCCCTCGCTGTTGAAATTTCCTCTCTTCTCTTGTATGTTGTCCACTTTTTATATTATGGTCTCTAACTTATTAATCAGAGTTATTTTTAAGTCCTCATTTTATACTTCAAACATGTATGTAAGTCTGGCTTTATTATTTGCTTTGCTTTATACAGTTTATTGCTTTTCTTTACTTTTTGAATACCATATAATTTTGTTGTTTAAAATCATAAATTTTTGATGAGAGTTTGTGTATATGCCTGCAAATGGGTGTGTCTTTCCTTCTGGTAGGCCTTTATTATAAAGGTATGAGTCATTCCAGAAAATCTATACAGGTGTGAACTAGACTTGAGATTTGTTGTTGCTGTGGTTATCCTTTGAGAATCATAGACTAAAAATGCCTTTTGTGTTACCTTGCATTAAGGTTGAGGCTAATTTGCCATATGGTTTTGCTAAGTGTTGATTTCACCTTCAGTTTTAGTTCATCAACTTGCACTGCTGTTTTGAGAGGGTGTCTCTCCACACTCACCCTTTTCCTAGTAGTATTCCAACAATACTCAGCACTCAGCACATTAGCCTGAAGGTGAGATCAAGTAGACATTACTTGCTTTTCTTGTTTTGCCTTTGTCCCAGGCAGACACCGTGTCCCTGGATCTTACAGGTCTGGCATCCTCAGAATCCTGCTTTTCTCTAGATCTAGTTCTGGAACAAGCATGTATTCCTGTCCCTGAGCAGAGAATATGTTCGTGTTTTCTTCCGAATGAAATGTGTTTTCACCAATGACCTAAAAGTGGCAGTATTTATTGCCTTTTCCCCAGCACTTTGAGACTTTTATTCCATAGAGAAGAATGAAGAATCAGTTTGAGGTTTTGTGTCTCCTCTATGGTTGGCATTTTTGTTCAATGGGCCCTTACCAAGAAATACCATTCCTCAGGACCTTCCCAGTCTTATTTGTGAATATCTTACTGGCAACCCACTCCACTATTCTTGCCTGGAAAATCCCATAGATGGAGGAGCCTAGTAGGCTACAGTCCATGGGGTCGCAAAGAGTCGGACACGACTGAGCGACTTCACTTTCACTTTGATGTCTTAGAGAAGACCTTCCTAATGGATCGGTTTTCCCCTTTATCACCTGCCCCTCCCCTACATGTTCCATTTTCTTTTGGTAATCCATATTTAGTCTTTGTTAATTTTTAGCCATTTTAGCTGAATTCTTTTGGATGTGTTCAACAGAATCAGTCTCAGGTAAGAAACTGCTGGCTTGCTATCTCTCTCCAGACACCTGTTTTTGCTTCAATTTAGAATTAGATTGTTGATCTCTATTGGATTCAAAGACAGTTGTGAATTTGCAGATTTTCTGATATTTCCTTGTTTTTAGTTTAAAAACAATGCTCTTTCCAACTTTCTACATCCTAAGTTAAAGCCTGAAGAAAATCAGTTCCTTTGTGTTTATCCACAACAAAAGTTTTAAAATCCTTCTGTAAGGATAAGATTGAATAAAGATTCAGTCACTCAACAAATGTTTACCGACCATTTCTCTGTGGGAGATACTTTTTGGGAAGCAGCAGTGAATACAACAAACTGCATCATTAGGATTTTGGAGCTCATATTCTCAATGGGGAAGGGAGGACAGAAAATAAATAAGCAAGATATGTACATACATTTTATAGTATTTTATAAGTTGTTAAATGACATGGGAAAAAAGAGAGAAAGTGGCCAAGAGTAGGGGATCAGAAGTATCATTAGGGCTTGGCTTCCAGTTTTAATGACATAGGAGAAATCTTGCTGAGAAGGTATAGTTAAATTAAAGACTTTAAGGAGAAATAGTTTGTTCACTCAGTGAATATTTGGGAGGGAGAAACAGGATTTCCAGGAGGCAGAAATATCCAGTATAAAAAGCCTTGAGGAAAATCAACAGACAGTAAATGCTGGAGAGGGTATGGGGAAATGGGAACCCTCTACACTGTCGGTGGGAATGTAAACTGGTACAGCCACTATGGATAATAAGATGGAGGTTCCTTAAAAAACTAAAAATAGGTCTACCATATGATATGGCAATCCCACCCCGGGTATAGATCCTGAGAAAGCAATTAATTCGAAAAGACACATGCACTGCAGTGTTCACTGCAGCACTGTTTACATTGGTCAAGACACGGGAGCAAATTAAATGTCCATCAGAGGAATGGATAAAGATGTCACACATGTCCACAATAGAATATTACACAGTCATAAAAAGGAATGACATTGTATCATTTGCAGAGACGAGGCTGGAGCTAAAGATTGTTATACAGAGAGAAGAAAAACACATCATATGTTAATGCATATAAGTGGAATCTAGAAAAATTGGTACAGATGAACCTATTTGCAAAGCAGAAATAGTTAACAAATGTAGAAAATAATCATATGGGAACCAAGGTGGAAAACAGGGGAAGGGATGAATTGGGAAACTGAGATTAATATATATAAATTACTGTGTATAAAATAGGTAACTAATAAAAACATACTGTGTAGGACATAAACTTAACACTCTGTGATGGCAGAGTCCCCTCTTTATATGTATAGTTGATATATAATACATGTAATATACATATGATAAAAACAATATATATAAAGTCCCCACTTTATATATATTTGTATAGCTGATTCAATTGGCTGTGCAGCAAAAATTAACACAACATTATGAAGCAATTAAATTCCAGTTTTACAAAAGAAAGCCCCGAGGCAGGTGCAAGCTCGGCATGTGTGTGAGCTCCAGGAGGCCAGTGTGGCTGCGGCAGAGTGGGCAGGGGAGGAGGGTGTGGTGTCAGAGGGGTGGGTGATGGGCAACAGGTTATGTATATCCTGGGATGCTCTGGAATAGACTTCAGATTTTATTCAGAGAGATATGAAGAGGCACAGTAGGGTATTGAGTAGAGAGTAATATAATCTGACTTTCATTTTCAAAAAGCATCACTCTAGCCACAGTGTAGGGAATAGACTGTGGCGTTGAGTATGAATGGCATAATCAAATTGTCATGCCATTTAATAAGGGTGACCTTTAAAGAAGATTTCTCCTTTGAGTCCAATTCAGAGTTCTTTCTCCCTTCCAATAAAATTGTATTTAATTGTCAAAAATGAAGCATGACTTTATTCTACAATTAATGGGACTTAAAATGCTAAACTGCAAATCATAAGGGCTTAAAGCATACACCAGTAAAATATGAAAACTATTCTGATATATTTCATATAATCAACTTCTTTGTGATGTCCCTTCTTTGTCATTCATCACATACATTTAGAATGTCCTAAAAGTGACAGATACTAAATTTATAATATTTTTCATCCTTTAAAAATTTCTTTAACTTACATTTGCTGTATTTCTCACTCAACCAAAGAGTAGAATACTTAAGGTTAGTATTCTGTAGTTTGAAGAAGAAAAGAGCCACAGAAATGACTTTTTATTTTTTTAAAAATTTATTTATTTATTTATTTATTTTCATTTATTTTCAGCCATTGATTTACATGTATTCCCCATCCTGATCCCCCTACCACCTCCCTCTCCACCCGATTCCTCTGGGTCTTCCCAGTGCACCAGGCCCGAGCACTTGTCTCATGCATCCAACCTGGGCTGGTAATCTGTTTCACCCTAGATAATATACGTTTCAATGCTGTTCTCTCGAAACATCCCACCCTCGCCTTCTCCCACGGAGTCCAAAATTCTGTTCTGTACATTTGTGTCTCTTTTTATGTTTTGCATATAGGGTTATCGTTACCATCTTTCTAAATTCCATATATATGCGTTAGTATGCTGTATTGGTCTTTATCTTTCTGGCTTACTTCGCTCTGTATAATGGGCTCCAGTTTCATCCATCTCATTAGAACTGATTCAAATGGATTCTTTTTAATGGCTGAGTAATATTCCATGGTGTATATGTACCACAGCTTCCTTATCCATTTGTCTGCTGATGGGCATCCAGGTTGCTTCCATGTCCTGGCTATTATAAACAGTGCTGCGATGAACATTGGGGTGCACATGTCTCTTTCAGGTCTGGTTTCCTCAGTGTGTATGCCCAGAAGTGGGATTGCTGGGTCATATGGCAGTTTTATTTCCAGTTTTTTAAGAAATCTCCACACTGTTAGTAGGCTCGTGTATAAAATTTACTGTAACTCAAATTTTCCATCACCCTTATTTGCATAATTTGTCCACACGGTGGCACAATTATCAGGAAGCTCCTCTCATCATCTTCTTGTAGGGACAGACCAAAAGTTATAGCTAATACATCACTCATTATCAGAGAAATGCAAATCAAAACCACAATGAGGTACCTTTACATGCCAGTCAGGATGACTGCTATCCAAAAGTCTACAAGCAATAAATGCTGGAAAGGGTGTGGAAAAAAGGGAACCCTCTTACACTGTTGGTGGGAATGCAAACTAGTACAGCCGCTATGGAGAACAGTGTGGAGATTCCTTAAAAAACTGGAAATAGAACTGCCATATGACCCAGCAATCCCACTTCTGGGCATACACACCGAGGAAACCAGATCTGAAAGAGACACGTGCACCCCAATGTTCATCGCAGCACTGTTTATAATAGCCAGGACATGGAAGCAACCTATATGTCCATCAGCAGATGAATGGATAAGAAAGCTGTGGTACATATACACCATGGAATATTACTCAGCCATCAAAAAGAATTCATTTGAATCAGTTCTAATGAGATGGATGAAACTGGAGCCCATTATACAGAATGAAGTAAGCCAGAAAGATAAAGACCAATACAGTATACTAATGCATATATATGGAATTTAGAAAGATGGTAATGATAACCTATATGCAAGAGTGAAAAAGAGACTCAGATGTATAGAACAGAGTTTTGGACTCTATGGGAGAAGGCGAGGGTGGGATGATCTGAGAGAACGGCATTGAAACATGTATATTATCAAGTGTGAAACAGATCACCAGCCCAGGTTGGATGCATGAGACAAGTGCTCGGGGCTGGTGCACTGGGATGACCCAGAGGGATGGGATGGGGAGGGATGTGGGAGGGGGGTTCAGGATGGGGAACACATGTAAATCCATGGCTGATTCATGTAAATGTATGGCAAAAATCACTACAACATTGTAAAGTAATTAGCCTCCAACTAATAAAAATAATTGGAAAAAAAATAAATAATAAACCCTACATATTCTATATAAAGATGAAGATCCAAATTAATTCTACATATCATACTTTTCTGATATCATACATTTTCATGGCAAGTTTGACTGCCTTTTCATAGAACTGGTTTTAATATTTTAGAGAAAATGTCTAACCAGAATTAATATTACAGGTGTATTATTACATTTTATTTCAAAGAGATTTGAACTAATTCCTAAGTAGGTATCATTTGTTTTTGAAGAAAAAAATGTATCATCCTTGTGAAACATCCAGTTTGTACTTAGGTGACGTTATTTACTTGCTAAGTCACCTCCGACTCTTTTACAACCCCATGGATTGTAGCTCACCAGGTTCCTCTGTCCCTGGGATTTCCCAGGCAAGACTACTGAAGTGAGTTGCCTTTTCCTTCTCTGGGGGATCTTCCTGACCCAGGAATCAAACACACATCTCCTGCATTGACAGGTGGATTCTTTACCACTGAGCCACCAGGGAAGCCACCTTAAGTAACAGGACTTTTCATATTAAAGAATATATCTAAGGATCTTTTACTTATGTTTCGGGACTTAAATTGTTTTAAATTTTTTCTTCAACATCTGATATTTAAGGGTTATTTCAGTTTTGGTATTGGAAATTCTGGTGCATTTATGTATTTAGATTCCTATTTAAATTTTTTTTTTTAATTTTTATTAGTTGGAGGCTAATTACTTTACATCATTACAGTAGTTTTTGTTATACATTGATATGAATTAGCCATGGATTTACAAGATTCCTATTTAAATTTAAGGCATTAAGGCAGAAGTACATGGGAAGCAGCAGAGGAAAAACTGTAAAAAGTTGCAGAATATAATAAAAATAAACATAACTAAGTGATTAAAATATTTAATAACTATACCTAAGGCAAAGCATTATATTTCTGTGTATGTATCCTGCTGTGTTCTTAGTCACTCAGTCGTGTCTGACTCTTTGCCACCCCATGGACTGTACCCCCCAGGCTCCTCTGTCCATGGGAATCGTCCCGGCAAGAATGCTGGAGTGGCTTGCCATGCCCTCCTTTAGGGGGTCTTCCCAACCCAGGGATCGAATCCAGGTCTCCTTCGTTGCAGGCGGATTATTTACCATCTGAGCTACCAGGGAAGCCCATATGTATCATAAACAGGGCTTATTGTGTGCATTTACATTCTGTTCTTCTTGTTAAGACGTCACTGGTGTTTATAATGTGGAACAGATACCTAAGTTCCAATATCATTAATATGTGCCAAGTACTACTTTTTTATCTGACACTATTCATCACATTCTAATTAATCATCAAGGAAGAACTCAACTATTCTTTTCCAGATATGGACCAATAACTCTTGGGAAAATTAAATCATCTTTCAGAAACATTTCATTCCTTGGTGCTAATAATTCAGTGCAAATTAATTCCCAGAATAACAATCAGATCATATTATATAGTTTTCTTTAAGATTCTCCATCTTCTGTATAAAGCTTTCATTCTGCATTTGAAACCTGCTTTTTATTGCACAAGTCATTTGCAGTTTTGTGATAAGCAGCAAAAGGCTATGCAGAAAGTATAATAAGAGCTTCAGTTGAAGCTAGAAAATGTTACAGAACACTTTTTGTTTTGTAAAGGCAAATCTGAGTGGTTGGGTCACTGTGAACAAGAAAGAAATGTAGGCTATTCTCATTCTTTTAGTGATATTTAATCTCATTTTAACCTTTGTCTTTTCACTATTGTGTTTGATAACATAGCAATGGCCCAGTTTTCTAAGATAATTTGCAATTCAATCTTGTGCTCATCACAGTACATAAACACAAAAATAGAAAAAATTCCTTCAATGAATATTTACATGTATTGGTCTTTTGCATCCTTGATCTCTCTTTTCATGAGTGAGCTGCTACGGGTAGGTGAGAATTCTAGGTCCATTAGTGACCTTCTTTGCCATCTTTAATGTCATCAAGGCAATTAGCCATAGATTTCATGTGGTTCTCATTCATCTTAATACCCACAGCTGTTGCCATGCCCTCCTGGATCTCCCAGTTTTTATTCTTGGACTGTGAGATGCCACGGAAAGAAGGAAGGGACCACATTAATGATTGTACCTTTTACCACAGCAATTCAGGGGCACCCACTCCACCTTATATTTGTAACAGAGACAGTAATCTTTGTTATTATTCTTGCTGTTATTTTAAAAATGATTTGTGACATTTTTGAGTACTTTGCTCCAATGGGACTTTCCCACACCTGAGTACAAATAAGGTAGCATTGGGGTTTCCAGGTGGCACCAGTGGTAAAGAACTCATCTGCTAATGCAAGAGACATAAGAGATGCAGGTTCAATCTCTGGGTCAGGAAGATTCCCTGGAGGAGGGCATGGAGACCCACTCCAGTATTCTTGCCTGGAGAATCCCATGGACAGAGGAGCCCGGTGGACTATTGTTCATAGGATTGCAAAGAGTCAGACACTACTGAAGCAACTTAACACACAAGGTAATATTAATACCAGCTAATTAATTAATTAATGCCAACTCATTCTTTTTTGTTTTAAGAATCTTTTTAGTGAATAGCTCTTCTTTTTTGCTTTTTAATTTTTTAACTAATTCATAATGTTTTCTTTTTTTTTTTCCTAAGTGTTTTATTTTTTATTTTTTTTTAAATTTTTATTAGTTGGAGGCTAATTACTTTACATCATTACAGTAGTTTTTGTTATACATTGATATGAATTAGCCATGGATTTACATGTACTCCCCATCCCAGTCCCCCCTCCCACCTCCCTCTCCACCCGATCCCTCTGGGTCTTTCCAGTGCACCAGGCCCGAGCACTTGTCTCATGTACCTAACCTGAGCTGGTTATCCATTTCACCCTAGATAATACACATGTTTCAATGCTGTTCTCCTGAAACATCCCACCCTCGCCTTCTCCCAGAGTCCACAAGTCTGTTCCATACATCTGAGTCTCACAGAGCGAAGTAAGCCAGAAAGATAAAGACCATTACAGTATACTAACACATATATATGGACTTTAGAAAGATGGTAACGATAACCCTATATGCAAAACAGAAAAAGAGACTCAGATGTAATTCATAATGTTTTCAAGTTCCATATGTTGCAAATAAAGACCCCAGATTCTCCAGCTCTACCCTCTTTAGCAGTTCTCCTCTGTCTTTATTGCTAGCACTTATAAAATAAAGTAGTAATTCTTCAGATATGTTTCCCTGTTTATACAATATATGTCATACAATGACATCTTTTTCATTCTGGAATTTTAATGATTATCTACTTGTTAGTGTGTGCCAAGAAGTGTTAGTGGAACATTAACTAGTCACTATCATTTTAGTGATCCAGAGTGTTTTATATCAGCCCAGTGGAAGAAAATAATTCTCTTGCATAAAAATGTTTAGATTGGGTATATGAGGAATGGGGAAATCAATTTTGTAAATTGTATGTTAGCCTAATTATGTGCTTTAAAGATGTTTCATATGTCAGAATTTTTTTGGAGAAAGAATACCAGAGACAGAATCTTCACCAAGTAGAGAATGATAGAATTGGCTAATGGGTATAATAACTCAGGCACCATCCTAAAGAACCCGTACATTCCTTAAGTATATTTAGCTTCAGATTCTTGTGAGACCAGTACTGAAAAAGGGTTAGGTGTCCCAGGTAAAACAGAACACATACATCAAAAGGCTTGGCTGTCTTTTGATGAATCATCAGAGTCAACTCTTGAGATGGATGCCAAATGAGATCTAATCCCGGCCTCGAAGCTTTCTTGAGATTGAAGTTGAGATTTGGCAATGTCCAGCATGAAGGATCAGTCTGGGTAAGAGATTGCCTCCACTGTTTTCTCAGGAAAGGATTCACAAGCCCCAGATAGCATCACATGAAAATTATTCTACTCTTGGACTGAATTGCTTCATTTTGTTTCCCTTACCAACCTGTCCTCAAGTAAAATGACTCTTAGGTTAAGAGACTTAGTGTTACAAAGTTTTAATTTAAATGATCCAGATGGCTAGTCATGAAGACTAGAATTAACTTTGGCCCTATTCATCTCTTTAAAGATTAAGATTAAGCCTGGAGTTTACCAGTAGGTGAAACAGATCGAAGGAACTCCTGCTAAAAGTTCAGCACTACAGGGAAGGCCACACTTCAAAGAAATGAAAGAATAGTGCATTAAACTTAGGTTATGGATGGATGTTATACACAAAAACTTCGACTTCATTTTTGAGAAAAAAAAGGAAAGAAAGAATTTGCTCAGTTGTGTCTGATTCTTTGCAGCCCCATAGACTGTAGCCCACCAGGTTCCTCTGTCCATGGAATTTTCCAGGGAAGGATACTGGAGTGAGTTGCCATTTCCTACTCCAGGGGATCTTCCAGGCTCAGGGATCAAAACTGCATCTCTTACATCTCCTTCATTGGCAGGCAGGTTCTTTACTAGTTACTAGTGCCACCTGGGATCTTTAAAATCATAGTCCTTGTTTGGATTAAAAAGACAAATGAGCAAGACATGAAGAAGAATTCCCCAGCTTATTATATTTAGTCACTGAATCACAAATTCACAATATCTTAGGATGATTAACATTTGGAAACGTCCACATCCTTTAAAGAACCAACATCCAAGAATGTCACTTCATACACTAATTATAGTGAGTCACATCAGAAAACAATATATCCCAATGTTCATTTTCCACAATCAAGGTATTACATGCTTGGATGCCATCATTGTAGCAGACTGCATCGTTGGCTTCACTGCAGGTCCGGTGGTACAGTGTTTGTCCTCATCTCATCACTTTATGCTTGGCCATCTGGCTTGCTTGACCAGTGATATGTAGGCAGAAGTGACAGTACACCAGTTCAGAGCCTAGATGTAAGAAGTCCACCTGTTCCCCTTCCACCCCTACAAACGCCTGGAGAAAACAGTGCACAGTTGGCCCACGTGCCCATGGAGAGAGAACGGCACCCGGGCTAGCATTGCCTTGTGATCAGTAGGTCTGCTTGGGAAGTCTCAGCTGCTGCTTTCTAACACAGAAATATCCAGCCACATTTAGCCAACTTCCAGCTCATCTGCTGAATTGTGAACCTTAATTAATGCATGTTGTTGGAAGCCATTGAGTTTTGTTTTGATATGCAACTCAACAATAGATTATGGATACAATCATCAGTAACAGTTCAGTCCAAAGTAAGTTTTATCTGGACCACTTTTTATGACCCGCTCCCAAAATGTCAGCTGAGGGTCAGGTTCACACATCTTTTTTCAAGCTCTTTTGTCTCAGCTTTGCATCTTATGCAAGTAACTACTGAGAAGAGAAGACAGTGTCACAAAAATAAGGAAAAGAATGCAGCACAGAACCGTCAAACTCCATTCTTAGAACAAGAAGTAGAGATCTTAAAACCACAAATTTCTGCAGAAGGAAATATCTCATAAAAACATATAGAAAAAATGGATTTGACATAGAACATTTGAATTCTATCTCTAAAATATTTGCATTCAAGTTAATGGTTTTGTTTCAGTTTTTTCTTCTAAATAAGGAATATATACTTGATTTTTATAATTGAAGGGCTGGTTAAAGAACTTTCCTGAGATAGAAGGAAAATTAAACACAGAATAATTTAAGTCTTAAATTGAAAAGTAAGTTTTTCACTGAAAAGTAAATTTTTTTGTATCTTAAAAATATTTTTAGAGCTTTAATTCAGATAATATAACACATCAAAAAATAAACAATCAAACGAGAGGATCCTACTATATATATATATATATATATATATAATATATACATAGTTACATATTTCACTTTTCCCACTTAATGTTTTATGAATATTTCTTCTTAACGTTCAAGTTTTGTAAAATTGAAGATTAATTGCTGCATAAAATATGATCAAATCAATATACCATAATACGTTTACCAGGTCTCTATTTCCTTACATTAAAGTTGTTTCTAAGTTTTTTCTGTTATAAATAAATCTGCACACAAACATTCTTATGCATAATTGCTTACTGTTTCTTTGACTACTTCATGTTAATCTTAGAATTTGAGTTATTTGGCCAACACATTAGAATGGTTTTAAGATTTATTGTTTTCAGTAAAAAGCTCTTCCTTAAATAATATTCTCAGAAATACACACTGATTCTAAGTAACTGATTATTAATTTTCAGTAGTTATGTACTCCACTAAATTCCTTATATTTTTAATATATAATATATACAATATATAAAGAGACAATGAATTATTATAGTTCAGTATAGATGCCTGTGTTAAAATATAATCTCCATTAACTAAGGACTATTTCCTCACCACTGTATCCCAGCACCTAGGATAATATCTGGAAAGAATAATGCTTTATTAATATTCATTAATGAATGAACAAAACTCAAGTTTCTAACAACTTCCAAGACCACTGTTTATTTTCAACTTTGTAGAGTACTTAAATAATTCTAAGTCATTTTGATTTCTGCCTTTGTGAATTAATTGTTCATATCTTTCGCCTTCTTCTGAAGGTTTTGACTAACTTTGAAAATCTCCCTGGGGTGTTGTCCAACACAATTCAAAGGGATACCCAGTCTCTTTGGGGTCCACTAGAAGAAACATCAGTTCAAGTTAACTTAAAAAATGATATAGAAATCCTCCACCCAAGTAATCTTAAAATGGATGTCTAGAGTGAACTTGTGTGTATCAACAAGGTAACCAGATTGTGAGAATATTTATGCAATTCTCCCCAACGGTAGGGAACATTCAGGAACTGATGATGCTCTCTATGTGCTGGAGGAAATGGTAGCTCTCTCTCAACTAGATTTCTATTAGTTTCCCTTGATTACCCCAATAATACTCTATCCATTTAAAATTTTATTTTTAATTGGAGAATAATTGTTTTGCAATATCGTGTTGGCCTCTTCCAAACAACAGTCTGAATCAGCCACAAGTATACCTGTGCCCCCACCTCTTGAACCTCCCCCCAATCCCCTACCCCATCCCCCTCATCCAGGCTGTCACAGAGTACCAGGTTAAGCTCCCTCTGTTATAAGCAACTTCCCATTAGCTATCTATTTTACATAAGGTAATGTATATGCTTCCATGCTACTCTCTCAGTTCATCCCACCTTCTCCTTCCCCTGCTGTGTCCACAGTTGTTTTCTATTCCTGTGTCTCTATTCCTGCCCTGCAAATAGGTTCATCAGTGCCTTTTTTCTAGATTCCATATTTGTGCTTCAATATGTGGTATTTGTTTTTCTCTTTCTGACTTACTTCACTTTGTAAAACAGGCTCAAAAAGATATATGTAGTCTGTGCACTACGTATTAATGACTGAGTTTCCCTGTGTTTTGTACTATGTTTTCTTTTTTTTTCAGTTTTATTGAGATATAATTGCAAAATTATAAGATTTTCAAGTGTACTTTCAGAGAATTTGATGTGCATTGTGAAAGTATTCCTTCTATCTGGTGAATTAATACATCCATTGCCTCACATATTTTTATATAAATATTTGGTGAGAGCATTTATGTCCTCTCTTGTCTCACTGGGAGATTCTAAGGTCAGGAACTTTATCGCCTAAGCCACCTGCTTGTTATAACTACCTAATCTAGAGCTAGATAGGTATATGGACTATTATAACTTACTAATTGTAGTTATGAATTAGTGTTTATTGTAGAACAGATGTTTTGTATGCTATTTGAAAAAGATTTTTACTCTATAAAGCTAAATGAAATCCTTGGTAAAAGTAAATAGACAGTAGTAACTAGATCCATGGTATCTAACAGGGTTTTTGCTTACAATAATGGAACATGGAGTTGGCCTGAACAGATAACTGAGTACCTGCCGCTATGCTGTGCTTAGTCGCTCAGTCGTGTCCGCCTCTTTGCCACCCCATGGACTGTATCCCACCAGGGCTCCTCCGTCCATGGGGATTCTCCAGGCAAGAATACTGCAGTGGGTTGCTATGTCCTCCTCCAGGGGACCTTCCCAATCCAGTGATCGAACCCAAGTCTTCTGCATTGCAGGTGGATTCCTTACCATCTGAGCCACCTTTCAGAAGATTATTAATTATGATCAATTTCTTAGTAGTATAGGCCTATTCACATCGTCTGTTTCTTCTTGTGTGTTTTGGCAGCTGTGTCTTTCAAAGTATTTGTTTGTTTCACCAAGGTTGTCAAATTTGTAGCTATATTATTATTATATTGTTGTAGCTATAGTATTTGTAGTATACTATTATTGATACTATTTCTTTATTATTCTTTTAATGTATGTGGGATCTGAAATGATATCCAGCCTTTCATTTCTGATGTTAATAATTTGTGTCCTTTCTTTTCTCTTCTTAGTCTGCCTAAGGACTTAATTGATATCATTGATCCTGTCAAAGAGTGAGCTTTTGGTTTTGCTAATTTTCTCTATGTTTTTCAGTTTTCAGTTTTGCTGATTTGTTCTCCAATTTTTATTTCATTTCTTCTGCTCATTTTGGATGTAATTTGCTTTTTTCTTTCTAGTTTTCTAAGAGAAAAGTTTAAATAATTGATCTTAGATAATTCTTTACTTATGTATGCATTTCAATACTGTAAACTTCTCAGCTCTAATTTATTTGTATTCCACATGTTTTAATTAGCTTTATCTTCATTTTCATTTTATTCTAAATATTTTAAAATTTTCTGAGATTTCTTCTTTGACTCATGTAATTTAGAAATACATTGTTTAATCTCTGAATATTTGGGGATTTCCCAGCTATGTTTATGTCATTAATTCCCTCTTGTTCAGAGAGCAGATATTGTATGATTTCTATTCTTTTAAAATTGTTAATTGTACTTTGTGGCCCACAGAATGTTCTGTTCTGGTGAATGTTCTATGTAAGCTTGAGAAGAATGTTTATTCTACTGTTGTTGGATGAAATAATCTGTGGGTGCCCATAAAATCGAGTTGATCAGTGATAATGTTACGTTCAACTGCTACTGATTTTCTGTCTGCTGAATCTCTCCATTGCTGACATACAGGTATTGAACTTTTCTTAAGTGAAAGTTGCTCAGTCATGTTAGACTCTGCGACCCCTTACAGTCCATGAAATTCTCCAGGCTGGAATATTGGAGTGGGTAGCCTTTTCCTTCTCTAGGGATCTTCTCAATCCAGGGATTGAACCCAGGTATCCTGCGTTGCAGGCAGATTCTTTACCAGCTGAGCCAGCAGGGAAGCCCAAGACTATGGGAGTCGGCAGTCTATCCCTTCTCCAGTGGGTCTTCCCAATCCAGGAATCCAACTGGGTTCTCCTGCATTGCAGGCAGATTCTTTACCTACTGTGAACTCTCTTAAGATTATAGTAGATTCATCAGTTTCTTCTTGCTGTTCTGAGTGTCTGCTTCATGGATTTGGCCATCTATTATTTGACACATTCATGTTAAACATTCTTGTATCTTGTAGAATTGACCCTTTTATTTTTATGTATTGTCTCTCTTTTTTCCTGGTAATTATCCTTTCTGTGAAGTCTGCTTTGTTTCAAATTAATATCTTTACTCCCACTTCCTTTTTTTAGTGCTAGCATGGTATATATTTCTCCATCCATTTGCTTTTAGTCTTTATATGCCTTTAAAATACATTTTTTTGTAGATTATAGAAATTGACCTTTTATTTGGATCCACTCTATCAATCACTTTTTTAATTAGTGCATTTGGACTGTTGATTTTCACTGTGATTCTGGATATTGTTGTATTAATATCTACTGTATTTGTTACCATTTTCTATTTGATACCTTGTTCTTTGTTCAACACTGTTTTTTTTCCTCCACACTTTTTTACCGTGTTGTGTGATTTTAACTGAATATCTTATGTGATTTGATTTTCCTCTCCTTTCTTAACACGTCAGTTATACTCCCTTTTTTTCCCCATGGTACTATAGAGTTTGTAATATATACTTACAACTAAGTGTAAGTTGACTAGTTTGGTCAGCTCTTAATTTTTCATGGTGAAGAGGTAACTTCCAAGCTTCTTACATGCTGGACTGAAAAGTGGTATCTCAATATTCAGGTTTTTAAATAATTAAAAATATGAAAGATGACAAGTAGAATTAGTTGTCATGAATTAGTTATACAACGCAAACTGTAGAATTCAATCAACAAATCAAAATGTAAAAACAAAAATGTCTTTACACGGAAAACTATACATTGTCTAGAAAAGCATTCTGGGCTACCTATAGTCATGTCTATTTTACACCTTATGGGAATTATGATTTTAGCTTTTTTATAAAAAAAATTATCCCTTAATAGTACACTTTTTGAGTAGTTCAATTTCATGATATTGAGTCCTATGATTACTATTCTTAAGTAGTACTTAGTTACTGTGGGAACCAGCATTAGGAGTCTCAACCTTAGCATAATTCTTTTCTCAAAGAACACTCTATTCAGAGTCCGTTAAGAGTTACTGATGTTAATACAGAAAAGAAATTATCCTCCACAAGAGTATTTTTTTATTTTAGAGTAAATGATAGAGTGGCCCTGTGTTCCTTGAACAGTGATTTTCATGTATTTTATTCTAGTAAAATCTTAACTTTTTATCCTCTAACTGCTGATGTCTGGAATAAAGTCTACTGGTGATTAAAATTTATTATTAGAGACAAAATCAGAAGAAAACAGAAATTATAAAGCATCTGCTGTTTTACTGTCTTCTGTGTTCTAAATTTCTCTATGTGGATGCCAATCACAGAATATTTCCTAGATTATCCCTCTTTCAGCATTACATAATTTCACTTACTTCTTGCATGACTATTCTGAACTTTTTCCTTTGGTTATTTATGCCAGTTCATTTTGCATTTGAAAAATGTCCTAGCCACATGTCTATTTTTATTGGGTTTTAGAATTCTATAGAGCTTAAATTTAATAACTGGGTCTCTGCCAACTATTACCTAAGGGTAAATCATGTTTCTCTATGTTAGCATTAGAAAAGTATTTTCTGATAATGGGTAATTAATAATAAAATAGAGAGGTATATATACATTCGTGATGGAATTGAAAAAATTTTGATTACTGTGATTTTCTCAGTGTTATAGAAAAAGTGTGATGACATATCTACTAAAACCCTATAGCTAATATGATATTAAATGGTGATTAAACTGGATACTTTTTACTTAAGATCGGGAACAATGCAAAGAATCCTCTCTCACTGCTGCTGTTCATCGTTGTACTGGAAGTCATAGTTTGTTGCATAAGGAAAGAAAAGGAAAGGAAATTAAAGATATAGATTGGAGAGGAAGTACTAAAACTGTCTTCATTCAGGTGACCTGATTGTCCATGCAGAAAATCTAAGAATCAATGAAAAACTCCTGAACCTCAAATTTGAGTCTAGCAAGGACACAGGAATAGTAGAAGTTAAAAAAAAAAAGTAATAAACAAGTGGAATTTGAAATTTTAAAAATAATGCCATTTTTAAAATCACCAAAAAAGCCCTTAGCTGTAATATTAACAAGATATGTTTAGGAAGTATAAGCAATATACTATAACACTTTGATAAAGCAACTTAAACTTTTAAATAAATGGATAAATGTTCATGTTTATCGTTTGGAACATTCAATATTGTTAAGATTTCAATTCTTCCAAATTTAATAAATAGATCTAGCACAATTCCATTCAAGATTCCAATAAACTACTTTGTAGATGTTAACAAGCAACTTTTATAGCTTATGTGAAAAGCTACAAGATCTAGGATTGCCAATTGAGTACTGAAGAAGGAAAAAAATTGAAGGACTCACATTGTACAATTTCAGGAGTAAATGTAAAATTACAGAAATCAAGATAGTATTGTATTATCAAAAGAATAAACACATGGATCAATGGAAATGAATAGACAGCTAGTTAGAATCATACAGGTATAGTCCTTGAAAATGGAACAAAAGCAATACAATGGAAAAGTATAGTCTTATTTTAACAGCAGTGATCAAACATATGTTCATAGGCAAAACAACAGCAGCAGCCATCATCACCACCCAAAAATAGCTTAAACACAGACATTATACTACATCTTTTCCCCAAATTAATTTAAAATAAATCATAAAGCTAAATGTATATTATAATATGGTAAAATTTCTAGAGGAAATTATCTGACCAAAAATACCTTGGATTAGGTTATGAGTTTTTAGAGAGAACACAAAAAGCACAATTGAAGAAAGGAAAAATTCACAAGTTGAACTTTCTAAATTAAGAAAACACAAGTTAGTGACAGAGAGAAAATATTTACAAAACAATATCTGATAAAGATTTGTATCCAAAACCTTCAAAGAACTCTTAAGATTCAACAATAAAATACAAGCAACCTAATTGAAAGTAGGCAAAAACCTCCCACAAACAAAAGTCTGAGACCAGATGGTTTCACTGGTGAATTCTACCCAACATTGCAGGAAGAACTAATGACAATCCTTCTCAGTATCTTCCAAATAGTATAAGAGGAGGAAATGCTTCCAAATTAATTTTATGAGGCCAAAACCAGACAAGCGAAGTAAAATAAATATAACAGTATTCTATTATAGTAGCAGCAGATTATAAGCCAGAGTATGAAATAAATATTCTTGAGTCTGTGCTAATAGACATAATAGACCCAAATGATTGAATCAATAAGTGTGGGAGGATAAATCTCAGAGATCAAAATTACCAGGGCTTCCCTGCCTGGTGGCTCAGATGGTAAAGAATACACTGGAAATGCAGGAGACCTGGGTTCTATCCCCAGGTCAGGAAGATCCCGTGGAGAAAGAAATGGCAACCCACTCCAGCATTCTTTCCAGGGAAATTCCATAGAGGGGCCTAGAGGGCTACAGTCCATGGGGTCACAAAATAATCAGACACGACTTCATGAGCTAAAACAAACTATTCTTCATGTGGTCAAATCTTTGTGTTAAGTGTTAATTCCCCAACCAGTGATCAAACTGGTATCATAAAGTGGATTCTTAACCACTGGACCACCAGTGGAGTCCCATAGCCTAGTGTTTTTAAGTCTTCACATTTCCTTATACATGCCTTTGATTGTTTTTCTCTCTAGTGCTTCCAGGGGCAATTAAAAGAAAATTAAAGTTCTTACTATCCCACTAATTTTGCATTCCAATAGCTTCTGTAGTAACTTCTTTTAAAACATTTTTAAAATATGGCATACTACCTTATAATTTTGGTCTGTAGAGAAAAGAAAAGCCCAAGCTTTTTTAGTTATCTGTGTAGAATCAGTTTTGACATCATGTTTACATAGCAAACAATAGGGCAAAATACTTAGGACTTTTTTCTGAATGGTCTAAGCCAAGATGTAATTTAATCCATATGCTTTTCACAAATGGTTCATCAATTATTGATTAGGCTTAATGAGTATGCTAATAAGCAGGACTCGAGTGGCTTCTTTAGCCCTTCTGTGCTTTCCAGGTCCTCATAAATTTTTGAAATGGCGGCTGCTGGAAATAGATCATGGATTGGTGCCAGGAAGCTATAATGCAGCCCACATATGGTGTTCAAGGGCTGCTGTTTGTCCTTTCAGGATCATATCAAAATGTACTTTGCATGACATTTGTTCTCAATGTAAATGAATTTATAAAGTTTCCCCAGTGTGCTGGTTATTCACAGTGCTTCATGTGATGGGGCATATTAAAACACAGATTTTGCTTATTTTAAAGGTTAAATTGTGGAGGATCACTTCCAGGTCGTGTTGTCTGCAGAGATATTAGTGGAAAACTAGATTTCAAACCAAAATTTCTAGATTTATCTTCGCAGTCAGAGGTCTTAACTGTTATCAAAATACTGAAACTAATTTTCTGAACCTACTCATTAATTTCCATTCTCTAAATGTCTAAATGACATTGCATTTAGTGATCTATCCTTTTAAATATTAATGCATTCTGATTATTATTTCATCAGAAAGGGTGAGTTAAAGTGTAATTGCTTTCTTGGTCTAGTAAAGAGCAACATGAAATATGTTTAGAGCATAATTGAAGTGTAATTTTTGCTTGAGACAATGAGCTCCAAACTGTTGTATTTACATATAACCAACCTTGGATAACGTGATCTGGAAATAATATGAATGAAAAGCCATTAAGATAGTTTATTGGAAACAATTACTTGAATTTTGCTTCAGACATATCCAATTAGCATTCTACTTAACTAAACAATCTCTGGGTGAATATTATAATAATAATTTATTAAAAATATTGCACATATCTTGAAAACTCTCATTCAACATTATAGATGCTATTGTTGTATTATAAAAGATTTAGAATTCTTCTTTTCATAACTTCACTTCTTTCTCAAAATCTTGTTGCTCAAAAATATCCAGGGGAGTAAATGAGATAATGACATAGAGCCACAGTGATGTAGTTCATCAGAATAATGCGTTCTTTGTTTTAGCTTCAGGTTAGGAACCATTACATAAATGGCACTGCTAACTGTATCCCTAACAACCTATGTAAAGAAAATGATGCAATAAAATATGATACTAGCTAGTGCTGAAATAAACACAGGTGTTTTTGTTTTGCCGCTTTGCTTTCTTTCCCCAGTGACTGTAATCTGTACTATTTCTGGGTTATTATGCATCAGCATATTATTTCTTCTAGATAACTTTAATTCAGGTAACACCTTCAATACTTTCATTTGGAATTTAGTAGAATGATAAAATGTCCAATTATCTATTTCTCTTGTTTCCTAAAGTTCAGATTGTCATTCTTGACATAAGTTATCATATCAAAGCTGTGATAAAAGAGTAAAATCAGATTCAAATTCAAGAATATAAATATATGAAAGAAATTAATAGTGATGACAGAACAGTAGTTTAGAATGCTGAGTGAAAGGTTGATCAATTACACAGGTATTTCCTTAAAAAGGAATAAGTAATGATTTTACTAACCATTGAACCAAAAGTGTTTTTCTAGGTATCTTGTCCTTGGGTCAGTGCAGTTTGAACTGGTCTTTACTAGCTAAAACAAATCTTATTCCTTTTATGACTTTTTTTGTTGTTGTTAAATAAACTGGGAAACCAATATCCTCTCTTCAAAAAATTATAGCCAGCAGAATGATATCACTTTTCTCAAAATGGTATTCAATGTCAGTATTTAATGTGGCAGACATGTCTCCCAAAGAAAGAGATTTAATGATTAAATTATGACATAATTAAAATGGTGACCAAGAGCTAGCGTGTTTTTAGCTTCAATTGCTGTTTGCGATGTTACGGTACTCTCTCCAGGTCAGTTGATTTCTGGAAGTTATCAATTTTAGTTTAAAGATATTTTACTTTCAAAAACATTAATCCCTTCACCCTTACAAAATAAAACTTTACCAGAAAACCATAAATAATCATAGAAATATGTAGCAGGGCTCTAATTTACATTTAACCTTTGTTTTAAATGATTAATGGACACTATTTATGTAAACTATTTCTACAATGCAGCATGAAATGAAATTTAAATTGCAGATTTTACAGTGGTGTATTTTAGTTAGTGACCCTATCCCTATGAAGAAAAAGAAAAGAAAACCAATTACGTTTGTAATAAAGATGCTAATGCATTTCTTGTTTTAAAGTTATTTAAGTTGTGACTGTGTAAGAAACTTTTCTTTCTGATGGATGAGGAAATTCTGCTCTGCTTTTGTGGAACTGTATAAAAATGACTTGGCTGATTGTCTGCTCTTAATATCAACAGCAACAAACTTCCCTCTCTGGACCAGCTACGGCTGGGGTCAGCAGGTAGTTTGGTGGAATCAGGCCTGGGGTACTCCCTGCCTCCAGACTGAGGGGGAGCTATGGGTTGGGTCTGGTTGGTGGAGAGGCTGGCCATGCAGTCAGCTTGCTGTAATGTGGGGATGAGCACCCAGGGCACTCGGGAGATCTCAGTTCACAGAGATCTGTAGACCTTTCAGTAGGAAGGCTGACATCAGGCCCTTTGAGAGTACCTTGTTCCTCTGGTCCCAAACATCCAAGGGGAGCTAAAAAGGTGAGCTGTTTTCTCTACTTGCAAGATTTAGAGACTGGGAAAACAGCCTCCCTCTGCTTGTATGGGAGGCTGAATGCTGGTCAGTTACTTAAAGCCATGCACACTGCAGAGAATGCTTTTCCTAACATCACTCACAAATCTATTAAACCTTACAGTTTACACCTAGATTTTGACCTCAAAAATAGACAAAGAAATAAAAGAACACCTGAAGTAAAATAGGTGTAAAAGAGAATTCTAGCTAGTGCTGAGTAAAAGAGAATTCAATCAAATAGAGTAAAAGAGAATTCAATTAAATAGAGCGACTTAAACATTTTTTGAAAAAAGGACAAATAAGACCATTGTTTTAAAATGAGACAAAATGCAATATAGGCCAGTCACTGCATAGTTGGTGGATTAGAAAAATGATAATAATGCTTCTCTAGTTGCAGAGTAAAAATACAAAACTATGAAAATCATGGAAGTCTTGGGGTAGCTCCTTTTGTTTTTTTGGGTTTTTTTTTGGAGGGGTAGCTCCTTTTGATTGAAGTCCAGAATAAGAAAAAAAAAGTAGATGGCAGAAAGGAAATGATGAACAAATAATAGAACATTTATTTGAGTTGAGGAAAAAGTAAGTCAGTGTTTTATATTTATCCCAGATGTCATTCATTTCTATAGATAAATGAGCAATATTTATGAATAAGATAGAAGTGAGCTACATTATCACTCATATCTGAGAAAATACTCAAGTAAAGACTCAGACCAAATAATAAATCAATCAGTAAAAGACCACAGATTGAGAAAAAAACAAAGCTGAGAAGCAAGTAACAACATATCTGTGTTTATATAGGAAAATGATAAAATGATCAAATAAATGAGACATTCAACTGCACAAAATCAGAATTTGCATTACTGTAACATTAATTAAAAGCAATATTTTTCAGTTTACTAGTTTTATAAGCAAAAAATATGCAAGTAGAAAATGGAATAAATATAAATCTACTAAGGAACTGCAATAAAGCTCAGATTTGGAGAAAGTCAATAGAAATGATAAGGACAGCACATTTAGTTAGATATAGATACATTTCACATTAAGAGAGATATATTACTTTATGATAATGAAGTTTCTTCCAAAATCAACTATATACTTGACCACAAATATAATTAAATCACTTTAATAAGTAAAGATATGAAAGCCCATAATCATAATCCAATAAAGATCTGAAAAATAAAATTGAAAGTTAGCCAAAAATTAAATTTTATTTGGAAATTTTAAATAATCCCTAGGCAATATTGCATCAAAGAAAAAACCTAGAGTCAAATTGTATATCTCTAAATAGTATGTATATAAAATCTGAGAGACACATAAGAAAAGGCCCTAAACCTGCATATCTTTAATATTAAGAAAGAAAATTCTTTAGTGCTCCTCTCAAGAAATAAATGACCCAATCAAAAAATGGGCAAAGAAATAAACAGACATTTCTCCAAAGAAGACATACAGATGGCTAACAAACACATGAAAAGATGCTCAACATCACTCATTATCAGAGAAATGCAAATCAAAACCACAATGAGGTACCTTTACACACCAGTCAAGATGGCTGCTGTTGAGAAGTCTACAAGCAATAAATGCTGGAAAGGGTGTGGAGAAAAGAGAACCTTCTTACACTGTTGGTGGGAATGCAAACTAGCACAACCACTATGGAGAACAGTGTGGAGATTTCTTAAAAAGCTGGAAATAGAACTGCCATATGACCCAGCAATCCCACTCCTGGGCATACACACCGAGGAAACCAGATCTGAAAGAGACACGTGCACCCCAATGTTCATCGCAGCACTGTTTATAATAGCCAGGACATGGAAGCAACCTAGATGCCCATCAGCAGATGAATGGATAAGGAAGCTGTGGTACATATACACCATGGAATATTACTCAGCCATTAAAAAGAATTCATTTGAATCAGTTCTAATGAGATGGATGAAACTGGAGCCCATTATACAGAGATAAGTAAGCCAGAAAGATAAACACCAATACAGCATACTAACACATATATATGGAATTTAGAAAGATGGTAATGATAACCCTATATGCAAAACAGAAAAAGAGACACAGATGTACAGAACAGACTTGTGGACTCTCTGGGAGAAGGCGAGGGTGGGATGTTTTGAGAGAACAGTATCGAAACCTGTATATTATCTAGGGTAAAACAGATCACCAGCCCAGGTTGGATGCATGAGACAAGTGCTCCGGCCTGGTGCACTGGGAAGACCCAGAGGGTGGAGAGGAAGGTGGGAGGGGGGATCGGGATGGGGAATACATGTAAATCCATGGCTGATTCATGTCAATGTTTGACAAAAACCACTATAATATTGTAAAGTAATTAGCCTCAAACTAATAAAAATAAATGGAAAAAAAAAAAAAAGAAATGTAACCTGATGTTCATTTTAGGAGGGAGAATAACAAAATAACCAAAAGAATGGAGGAAAAGAAAATCAGTTGACATACAATCTAAAATAAATAAAGCAGAAAACTAAGACATAGTAGGAAGAAGGTAAAATGGCTTCTTTGGAAATCCCAAATTAATAGTTAAGTAATTTTTTAGACTGCCTAAAGGAGACTCTAAAGGAGTCTCTCCTAAAGGAGAGTCTAGGTATACAAGATGAGTCATAACAATATGTATAGTCACAGATATAAAAGAAATTAAACAAATATTAGGTATAACTCTAACAATTAAAGCTGAAGACCTTGAAGGGCTAGCAGGACTCCCTAAAGAACACTGACATATATATGTATACTACCATGTGTAAGGTAAATAGCTGGTGGGAAGATGCCTATAGCACGGGGAGCTGAGCCGGTGCGCTGTGATGACTGGAGGGGTGGGCTGCGGTGGGGGCCGAGCGGGCAGTCCAAGACACAGGAGACATGTGTATGCTTCTGGCTGATTCCTGGTTCGCATTGTTGTATGGCAGAGACCAGCGCAACACTGTAAAACAACTATCCTCCAATTAAAAATAAAAAAGATTCCCCAAAGACAGTGACTTCAACCATTGAGTGTCTGATTCCATCCTGGCAGATGGTGTCGCGGTTCAGTTTGAATAGGTAGATCTTTCAAAGTCTGAGGGTGACAAAGGTGGGGAGGGGAGGGGGAGAAGTGCAGGTTCCCCAGCACCGCTGCTCTCAAATCCTCTAGAGGTCAAGGTGGCTGTCCTCATGACGGCTGTGATCAGGCCATCGTTTTTGGATAGTCTAACTTCCTTGCAGGAAGGATGCTCCAAAAGCTGTTTTTTATCTTGGTAAGCATAACAATAAAATTAGCTTCCAGATGTACCTGGCTCCTTTTACCCTTATACCAGTATTTATGCATTGTCACGATGGTCCTAGCTTATTTTCAACCCTCCCCATTTCTATTGATTCATTCTTGTTTTTCCTTTACTATATCTGATTCCTGACGAGTATCGGCCCATCATGGTTCAATTCCCACTGTGTGTCACAAGCTACATTGAGTGAAAAGTCTCAATGAAGTCTTCTCTATAAACCTGATTTTTGCCTCTGTTATCTGTGATAGCTTTTTGCTGACATACATTGATAAAGAAGATGATATGTTTAAATGACAACCATGTCCCAGTGACAGATGGAATAAGCTGAACTTTAAGACTTTACATATACTATTATATGTTTATTATACTATTTACTTTTATTATTATTATATTAGTTTATTATACTATTACATATACTTTATATATACTATATGTATATATAGTATACATATAATCATTATATCTTTATATAATTCAGATTAGATATATATAATTGTATACCTATAATATATATGTACATAGTGTATAGAAAGTATGTGCTAATAAGTGTCACCAATCTGAATTATAACAATTGGAGTGCTCCTGGGAGAACAGTATATTGAAAATATTTTTAGGAGCTTTCACAGTTTGTGGAAAGCTAAAAATTGCATACTAAAACTACTAACATACCAATATCTATAAATAAATAATTGTATTTAAAATTTTTATTTGAAATGTGAAATTAAAAGCATATTCCTATCACAAAGATTTTATTTGCTATATTCATATGACTAATAGTTTACTGAGGTTTTATATTAAAATAGTAAATTAGGCTAATTTCTGTTTCTCTGGCAACTACCACCTTTTCTCAGTCTTATCTGGAGTAGAATAAGCATTAAATAAATTTTCACTGGATTTCCCTGGTGGCTCAGCAGTGAATAATCTGCCTGCCAATGCAGGGGACATGAGTTCAATCCCTGAGTGGGGATGATCCCCTGGAGAAGGAAATGGCAACCCACTCCAGTATTCTTCCTGGAAAATCCCATGGACAGAGGAGCCTAGTGGGCTATAGTCCGTGGGGTCACAAAGAGTAGGACATGACTTGTGACTCAACAACAACAACAAATTCTCACTACGTGCCATTTTGTGACTACAATGTCTTCGTGTTCCCCTGTATCCTTTATATACTGTTCTTGTTCCATGTAGGTGCTTCTATTATATCATCAAATCACAGGCAACACAAATTGTCTTTTTTTAATCCATATCTCTAGCATTTAAATGACTGTATGAGACAAAAAAAAGGACTCTTTGAGTGGGTGAATAAAGGAATACTTCTGGTGTCATCATATTGAGTGCACAGTGAATAATTCATCTAACAATCAATTTAACTTAAAAAGAAAAATTTTGTATGTATACTATTAATTGATGATATTTTAAACTAAATTTTTCTAGAGGTGTTGTTCAAAAATTTCATTCATTTTTATAGTCAAACTTTTATAGCTGAGATAGAATGGAGGCATAGTGTTGTGATATTGTAGTCCCCTACCTGATGAAGCCAGGACCTGGATTTTGTAGAAAGAAACTGGGTGTAAAGTTTAATAAAGAACCAGACTGGACACAGATCAGCATTATAACTTTTCTCAGCAGATGCAGAATTTGATGAAACAGAATCCAAACTGGAATTCTGACTTGTTCCGCAAGTTACAGTTGAGTTATATGAACAGTAGCCGTGGGTGGAAGAATTTATTATACCATAAATGAGGCAATATTTCTTAGACATTATAACTTCCTGGGGGGAAGAGATGCTGCAAAAGGTGTTCTTTTATATTAGAAAACATAACAATAAAATTAGCTATGAAAGTACCTACCAGATATATGTGCTTCTTTTATATCAGTGTTTGTGTATTGTCACTATTGGTATCCTAGCTCATTTCAGTCCTCTCATTTCTACTAAATTTACTCTTACTTTTCTTTTACCAAGTCTGAAAACCCTGGTTATCAAACTTTTATCTCCCATACATATATACACACACTCTCACAACACTCATATACTTTACTCTCTGGTTGGTGAAACAAACATTCAATTACATTTTTTTCAAAATAATTCTGTACATATTTCTAGCATGGAAATAATAAATAAACTAGTAAAATTATTATAAGCAAATATGTTTTGCTTTATTTTGATCCCTGTGCATGCTCAGTTGCGAAGCTATGTCCAACTTTTTGCAACCCCATGGATAGTAGCCTGTCAGGCTCCTTTGTCCATGGGATTTCCCAAGTAAGAATTCTGGGGTGGGATGCCACTGCTTCCTCCAGGGCCTCTTCCCTGGTGATGCAGGTTTGATCCCTGGGGTCTCTGTTTTTGCCAGGTGGATTCTTTACACTGAACCACTGGGAAGCAGTTTTGATCCTTGGGTCAGGAAGAGCCCCAAGAGTAGGAAATGTTAACCCATTCCAGTATTCTTGCCTGGAAAATTTCATGGACAGAGGAGCCTCATGGCCTACAGTCTAGGAGGTCGCAAAGAGTTGTACATGACTGAGCACATACATGCTTATTTTGATCCCCACACTGGCTCAAAATTTGAGAAATGGGATATTATTTTATCTACATGAATTTCAGTTCAATTCAGTTCAATCGCTCAGTAATGTCTGACTCTTTGCGACTCCATGAACCGCAGCATGCCATGCCTCCCTGTCCATCACCAACTCCCGGAGCCCACCCAAACCCATCCACTGAGTCGGTGATGCCATCCAACCATCTCATCCTCTGTCGTCCCCTTCTCCTCCTGCCCTCAATCTTTCCCAAATTTAAGACTTCTTAAATTTGGTTCCAGGGATATTCAAGAAAGTTTATCTATACTTAGAGTTATAGGGGTAAGTATTCATTGATTAAATTGCATTCTTTCTCATTTCCATGATTTGATAAGTGTGAGAGAGGTTTTCTAGAACTATAAAAGAAGTGATTAAGATGGTTTATGAACATGTAATAGACGTTCCCCTTTTATAAAATCTAGAATAGCTGGATAAAGCACAACCACTATATTTAACTTAATTAATTAGTTTATTTAAATATTTCTTTTTTTATTTTTGTCTAAATGAGCCTTAGATGCAACACACAGGCTCAGGAGTTGTGCGCTTAGTTGCCCTGTGGCATGTGGGATCTTAGTTCCCTGATCAGGAATTGAACTCATCCCCTAAACTGGAAGGCAGACTCCCAATGACTAGATCACTAGGGAAGTCCCACTGTATTAAACCACTGTATTAAAAAAAAAATCTATGTACAGTCACAAAATGAAAAGGAAATTCATGGGTATAAAAAAATAGTGTGACAATGAGAGGACAGGGAAGAAAGAAGGCAAGAAGGAGGGAAGAAAGGGAAAAAAAGAAAGAGATGAAGGAAGAAAGAAAAAGAGAGGGAGAAAAGAAGGGAATTTCAGTTTCAAAGCACTGAACCTGTAAATGACCTAGTGTATTGTGCAGATACCAGATTGTGCTATCCTTATGGAAAGTAGGAGATTTCACCTTGAGCCTAAGTCAGGCAGGCTGTTAGAACTTTATTTATCCCTTCACAGACACAGAGTTAAGACCTTAATAAACATCAGGGAAAGATTGGGTTAGCAAATGTGTCCTGCCTATAGTAAAAATATCAACAAGAAAAATGATATATTGTCTATGTGTGGAAATTGAAAAATAAGTTTCCTTCTCAATCATTTTTAAGCAAATTTGGGGAACTCCAAGCAGAAGCATTCAGAAAAACCTGGAATCAGTTTGATGGTGCCTTGTTCTCCAGGACACTTCGGAAAAGCTCATGCAAGTCATTTTCTGTAGAGTCACATTTCCTAGCCAGGTCATTCATGATTTTGGCCGTTTAAAATCAGAAAGTTATGAGCTCACAATCTCAATTTAACTTTAAAAAGTAAGAAAGTGAGCTACCACAGAGTCAGAAGGGGCAACAAGAGAAGAAACAGAACTCCAGCATTTTCATAAAAATAATTTTTAAATGAATTTTGAATTTATCTGTTGACCACATCAAAAAATAAATGAAAATACATTAAATGAGTTTTCTTTGCTTATAAAGGGGGAAGAGACAGGTGTCTTTTCATTCTCTCTTGAGTCTTCTTGAAAACTTAATCTTTTCAGAATGTAAATTGTTTTCTCTGGGTATTGTGCAATCTCAGTCTCCTGTTTATAATGATCATGGGCCCCTTAACCCCAGGAAATATAAACACATACTTCCAGAGTCAACATAGAGGCCTGTCTTACAATGTGATCATTTGTCTCTTGAGGAGATAAGAGTAATTTTGTTAAAATTTCTTCTACTTTGGGGTATAAATAATGTGAAATATCATTGCGACTCATAGACTCTTGAGGCTACCAATACACATATATTCTGTTGTGCTTAATAATAAAAGTGGATGGGGAAAATCATGTAGACACAGATGAGGAAGTAGGGGGTGATTCATCATGGACCAGGTATGATTTGACCTGATCACCCCTGATCTGGCTGATAAACTGGATGCCGACTCTGTCAGAGAGTCCCTCAATCTCTGCAACCCTCCTGAAGCTGCAAGCCAGCTATAAGACCTAGTTGTTTTTAAATTAGGGTAGAAAGTAATAGTATGGGCCTCCTGGTGGCACAGTGGTAAAGAATCAGCCTGCAAAGCAGGAGACTCAGCGAACACAGATCCATCCCTGGGTCAGGAAGATCCCCTGGAGGAGGAAATGGCAACTCACTCCAGTATTCTTGCCTGAGAAAGCCCAGGGTAGAGGCTACAGTTCATGGAGTCACAAAGAGTCAGACACACTTAGTGATTAAAGAACAACAGAAATAATAGTAGACAATAGTAGACAAGATACTTAGCAAAGGCCAGATTGAGATTGGAATTTAAAAAATTACCCTAGGATGTCCAGCTGTTTTCCAAAGACTGGTCTATTGGTGGGTGTAGATATTTGACTTCCTTGGCCCAACTCTGGCCACTCTGAAGGCCAGTCTCAGCCTCAGAGCTCCCTTTGGGGTTGACCGTCCCCTCAGTGTGACTGCATTGCAGGCCAACTTTTCCCTTTGTCCAATTCTGTTTTCTTTCCTTCCCCATAAAGGTGTTGATCCTAAGAGCACTCCCAAATAAATATACATACTGCGTGAAAATATTAAAAAACAAATTTTAAACATTTGAAAATTAGTGCATGAAATTGTTAATACACATACACGCACGTATAGACTCTTCCTTAGACAAGTTTTAAGATTGAGAATGCATTAAAGTTATGAGGAAACTCTAGTCAATACTCTTTTAACAATCCATATGGGAAAGGAATCTGAAGAAAATGAGTATATGTATATGTATAATGGAATCACCTTTTTGTACGCCTGAAACTAACACAACATTGTAAATTAACCATACTCTAATAATTTTTTGAAGTTATGATAGATGTTGAAATAATCCAAAACAAAACAAACCTTATATAGAAGATTAAAGGCATCATCTATAAAGTTAATGAATGAAAAAATAAACTTGGAGACATTATTTGTAGTATATAAGATCAATAACGGTTAATAATAGCAGTACAGAAATAGATCTTAAAATGATTAACATTTTATATACAAAAAAATTAATGTCAAACTTTATCATCAGTGAAAAAATTATATTAGTTTTCTATTGTTGTAATGAAAAAATTAAATGTAGCGGCTTACAAGGACCCCAAATTTATTATCTTACAGTTTCTGAGGTTAAAAAATATAATAATTTAGATCTCATTGAACTAAAATCAAGATGTTGACAAGATGCATTCCTTTCTGGAGGCTTTCAGGAAGAGGAAACCTGTTTCTAATAAAAGAGAATTCACTTCCTATGGCTATTTGTAGG
Organism: Odocoileus virginianus; assembly: GCF_023699985.2. Classification (NCBI taxonomy): domain Eukaryota; kingdom Metazoa; phylum Chordata; class Mammalia; order Artiodactyla; family Cervidae; genus Odocoileus; species Odocoileus virginianus. The sequence goes on from NC_069684.1 coordinate 59,887,223, forward strand.
ATTCAGTTCCTTGTGTTTTTAGATATGAGGTCCCTGTTTTCTTTCTGGTGGCAAGCTGAGGTTTATTCCAGTTTCTAGTGGCCACCATTCCTTGTTTTATGACTCCTTTCTTTCATCTTCAAGCTAGCAGTACAGAGGATCCTCTTCACACTGCATCCCTATGACCCACCTTTCTGCCCACCTTCTCAACTCTTAAGGATGCATGGGATGAGATCGAGCCAATCTGGGTAATCCATGTAGTTTTCTCATCTCAATATTCTTAACCATGAAAATACCTGTGAAGTTTAGTTTGAACCATAATGTAACATACTCATAAATTTTAGGAATTAGGGAATGAACACTTCAAAGGAGGTCATTTTTCTTCCTACCACATCATCATATATGAGATGGAAGACTTACGTGAGCTCATATTCTGGGATAAAAAGCACCACATTGTTTAACATTTCTCATTACCATTGAGAAATCTGATCTCTATATATGATTCTTGCTTGGAGCTGATTTGTTTTTACTTTCTGAAAAAGTTAGTAGTTCTTTCTCTTTATTTAATGTCTTTAAATTTTATCATAGTGTGTGTATGTGTATATGTATCTCTCTGTGTTTTCTTTTGTTGTCCTGTTGCAAATATACTTCCAATCCAAAATGTTATATCTTCTGTAATTCTAGTTCATGGTAATTAAAAAAAAAAACATGTTCTTTCCTCTGTATTCCTTTTTGTCCTTCTGGGTTTGTTTCTAGATTAATATTGATGTTTCTATTTCTACCCTCCAAATCTCCTAAATTTTCTCACAATCTTAATTTGTCTTTTTTCCTATTTCATAGCCCGTTCTAGAACTCAATATCTTGAATCTCTTATTTACAAATTAGTCTTTGTTAGTATTTTTCTGCTATTTAAAGCAAACAAATACTACTTCAACATTTATATATTTTACATCAAATATTAGCAGTTGTTCTTTCTATTACTACATGTTTCTGATTCATGTTTCAAATACCCTTCCTCAGGACTTTGAGAGTTGTTTTGCTTAATTTCAGTTCTTATCCTGAGATCCCACTTCTAAGATATAAAAAAAACTAGGAATATAATTTTATCTACCCTAAGAGAGAAAGCTGGATAAATTAAAAAATAATAACTTGAACCCATTGGAGAGCTTAGGTTGCTGGGCAAATAGCCTGAAACTTAATAAGGGTCTCCTTTCTCCCAAAGAGAAGACATATAGACTTTTTTACCTATAAAAAAGAGATAAAAGGAAAGATGTGTCTAACATACAGAGGTCAAGAATAATTTGGCAACATCTTAAATAATGGCTCGATTCAGTTATGGGGTAGCGTAATAACATAGCAGACATGGGAGACACAGACACAATGAAATGTCTACCTTTTAGTAAATTCTCTTCTAAGAGCTTCTATTTGGATCCCCATGAGAAAGACTGGAGGTAGGAAGGAGGCTGAAGGCATGGAGAAGTCAAAAGAGAAGTTAGAAAATGTTTTGAATCAAATGAAAATAAAAATACTGTGGTCTTCTTTATAGACTGAGGCCTGGTGGACCAGAGTCGACAAAAAGAGGGAAAAGGAGAGAGAGAGAGAGAGCAGTATCTCTCGGGTTACGTGGAAAACCAATAAAGACCATGCACAGGACTTGCACCGCTCACAAAGGCACAGGGCATCCTCTCAGGGAGGTCTTGAAAGCCCGGGCGAGAAAGTGAGCTCGGCAGGCTTCCACGCTCCGAAGAGAATGAAGACAGAAAGAAGGCCACAGGGGACCCAGGTCTTGAGAGGAGCAAGGGTATTTTATTAGCAGAAATACAGGCTTATATATCTTTAGTAAAATGTTTACTTAGCCATTACAAAGAATGAAATTCCATCAGTTGCAACAAAATGGATAATCTAATACATACAAGCTTGCTGACGCTGAAAAGAGTCACTGAAGGGAGTTACTGAAAGCAATCCAAGCAGGTACCCGTTCCCATGATCTCAGTCCTGAGAACTGCGTGCAGCTCTACTTGTTTCTGGAATAGGAACTGATAAGGAACAGAGAATCCTTGAGAAATGGCACACAAAGGAAGAAAAGTGCAACATATTGGATTCCTTAAAGTTGAACGTCCCCTGACAATAATACAACCTAAGAAAATATGTGGGATATGGTGCTTAGAAGGAATTGATAGCGTTAAATGCTTATGTTAGAAAAATGGAATAGACTTAAATTGATGATTCATAATTCCATCTGAAGAAAAAATAAAATTTAGCTAAGTAATCTTTTAAATTAAGCTAACTAATCCAAGAGAAATTGAAGGAAAGAAATAATGAATCGTACTGCTAAATATATATCCAGATTAGAAGTTCAAAAAACTATACATAGCAGAGTTAAATATAATATTACCAATATGGGAAAAACCTAAATGTTTACCCACTAGATATGCGATAGTTAGGTTGTAGGGGAATCACATGATGGAATACCAAGTAGTAGTGAAAATAAATTACTGTTTCATGTGTTAACCTGAATAAGTCAAATGGGTGTAATATTGAATGAAAGAAAGCAGACACAGGGTGTGTTCTGTTTCATGTCATTAGCACAAATTCCAAACACTGGCAGAACTCATCTTGTTAGGGCTTAGGCTTTGAGATATGAGAAGGAGTGATGGTTGGGAGCAGAAAAGGAGGTTGGGAGCAGAAAAGGAGGTGACCTGTAATGTACTCTTGGTAATGCATTTTTTGACCTATGTTGCCATTAGGAGTGGGATTACTGGATAGTGTGGGTTTCCCTGGTGGCTCAGTCGGTAAAGAATCTGCCTGCAATGTAGGAGAACTGGGTTCTATCCATGGGTTTGGAAGATCCCCTGGAGAAGGGCATGGTTACCCACTCCAATATTCTTGCCTGGAGAATGCTACGGAGCCCATGGGGGCACAAAGAGTCGGACACGACTGAGTGACAAACACTTTCAATTTCAACACGTACTGGATAATAATAAAAAAAGTTTTTCAAAGTGATTGTATAAATTTATCTTCACAACAAGAATGTGTAAGAGATATAATTTTTTATTTGTGTATATTCTTGGTAATAATTGCTGTCAGCCTTACTGACTTAAGTTGTTTAGTGTGGTTACTATATTATTTCATTGTTATCATAATTTGATTTTTTCCTGATGGTTTATGAGATTGAACACCTTTTCATATGTTTACTGGCCGTGTGAATATCATTCATTTAAGTTTGCCCATCTGTATCTCTTTATGTTGTTAGTTTTTTAGCTTTTTGTGTGTGTGTGTTAGATACTCAGTTGTGTCCAACTCTTTGTGACCCCATAGACTGAAGCCTACCAGAAATCCATGGGATTTCCCAGGCAAGAATATCAGAGTGGGTAGCAAGTCCCTTCTCCAGGGAATATTCCCAACCCAGGAATCAAACTTGGGACTCCTGCATTGCAGGCGGATTCTTTACCGCCTGAGTCACCAGGGAAACCCCATTCTATGTATATGTTCTGATTATTAAGCATTTTTCAATAACATATGTTGCAAATACCTTCTTAAACTGTGCTGTTTGTCTGTTCATTCTTAAGATTATTTTGTGAAATGTTAATTTTCTTGTGGTTCATGTTATCATTGTTTATTTTATTTATTTAGCTACACTAGGTCTGAGTTGTGGCATGTGGGCTCTAGTTCCCTCACCAGGGATTGAACATTGACCCCCTGCATTGGGAGCATGGAGCCTTCGCCACTGGACCATCAGGGAAATTCCATTAAGAGCTTGGATTTGTAGTTTGAACCCAAGTATTCAAACTAAGGAAGACGGGGCAATGATTATTACCAGGAATCCAGCAATCTATGGTAGTTATTTTTGTCTTTGTTATTTTAACCTGGATCACAAGTGTATTGGGTTTGAAGAAATAATGAAAGAAAGTCAATCCTTACACTTGATATATGGTAATTTTGTTCTCTGTGAAGTGTACCCTTGAGGAGGGATTGGGTTATGTGCAGTTCAGAGGTGCCCAACCGACTCCAGTGTAAGTGATATAAAACAGTAAGCTCAAATGACAGAAGCCAGCATTCTATAGAAATTTGCATAGACTCTGCTTGTCCTGCAGCTCAAGTTGACAGTGGGAATCGACTGACCCTCCCAGGTATGTGGGCTCTCCAGCTTTAACAGCACTTCAAGAGACTGATGGCAAATTTGCCATCTCTTGTGAATTTTGCTAATTTACCAATTCTTAGGATATTGTGTGAAGTGTGCTAGGGTCCTTTCTGAAGAGGTTTAGCAGAGTTCTGCAGTTTGCAGAACGAAGCCTTTAATTTCAATAAAGTTGACTGCTTTCAGAAGCAGGCATTTATTTAATGCTTCTTAACTCCATTGGCAAGCTTTATCAAGAGCTTAATGGCAGAAGAGAAATGCTCACACAGGTGATGTTTTTCCAAAGAAAAACAAATCGTTGATTCTGTTCTGTGTATACTAAAGGATTCAGAATTGCAAAACAAAAAAAAACTTTGATGAACAGAAATTTTTAATTTAACATGGACTGATTTGTCTATCTTTCCTTTTCTTGTTTTTTCTTTTTGGTTAGTGCTTCCTATTTCCTGTTTAGTAAAATTTCCTTAGCACAAAGCTAATAGATATTTTCATACGGTATCCTCTACTGCCAAGGTTGATGAAGACCTTCCTTAGAGATTCAGGTAGTAAATGTTTTTGGCTTTGCAGGCTGAATGATGTTTCTGTAACCTGCTCACCATTACTGTTGTAGCACAAAAGTAGCCATAAACTATACTTTAACTAATGGGTAGGAGTATGTTCCAAGAAGTGTTTATAAAAACTAAAATTGAATTGTATGTAATTTTTCCATATCAGAAAATGTGGTTTTTGTTTCCCATTTAAAAAAAGAGAGAAAAGAAAGATAAAATTCATTGTTCGCTCACAGGCCATACAAACAGATGTTGTGAGCTGGGTTTGCCCTATAGGTCATAGCTTGGCATCCCTTGCTGTAATAGCTTAAGTCATTTTCCTTGTATGTTTATATTTAGAATCTACTTGTAATTGATTTTTGTATATGATTTGGTGGCTCAGATGGTGAAGAATCTGCCTGAAATGCAGGGACCCAGGTTTGATCCCTGGGTCTCGAAGATCCCCTGGAGAAGGGAATGGGTATGATTGGAAGCTGTTTGTCAGTCACTAAAGTCATGCACAACTCTTTGTGACCCCATGGACTGCAGGCTTCCCTGTCCTTCACTGTCTCCTAAATTTGCTCAGATTCATGTAGTTTTAGTCAGGGATACTATCAAACAATTTCATCTTCTGCCGCCCCCGTCTACTTTTGCCTTCACTCTTTCCCAGCATCAGGGTCTTTTCCAAAGAGTTGGCTCGTCTCATCAGATGGCCAAAGTATTAGAGCTTCAGCTTCAGCATCAGTCTGTCGAGTGTATATTCAAGGTTGATTTCCTTTAGGATGGATTGGTATGCTCTCCTTGCTGTCCAAGGGACTCTCAAGAGTCTTCTCTAGCACCACAGCTCAAAGGCATCAATTCTTCGGCACTTAGCCTTCTTTATGGTCCAACTCTCACATCTGACCATGAGTACTGGAAAAACCATAGCTTTGATTATATGGACCTTTGTCAGCAAAGTGATATCTCTGCTTTTTAATATGCTGTCTTAAAAATATTGTCATTCAGTCATGTCCGACTCTTTGCAGACTCTTTATGTGTCCAACTCTTTATGTTTAATACATTGTCATTTACTTGTGTCTGACTTTTTGGCCCCATGGACCACAGCCCGGCAGGCTCCTCTGTCCATGGAATTCTCCAGGCATGAATTCTAGGATGGGTTGCCATTTCCTAATCCAGGGAATCTTCCTGACCCAGGGTTGAAGCCATGTCTCTTGTGTCTTCAGGATATGTAAGCAGATTCTTAACCACTAGCATCACCTGGGAAGCACACAATTTGAAGTAGAGGAGTTAAGGTTAGAGAGGACACTTATATCCAGTAGCCCTAGGTATAGTTACTGATAAACAACTTGCCAGTGCTCTAGTGGGCACCTTTTTTCAAACTTAGTTGTCAGTGTATACATGGCTATCTACTTGTTCCTTTTCTCTATGTGTCTATGCTTGCAATCAAAACATTTTCTAAATTGTATATAAAGAACCATAGCCATCAAGGAGAGAGTAAAATACCTTTTCCCTTCTTCTTTGAGATTATCTTAGCTATCCTTGCGCTGTGTACTCTAGAAATTATCTTTTTCTGAATATTTACTCTGAAATGATTGTTGGAATTATTTTAACAAAAGCTGCATTCAGGAACTGAGCTTTCAAACCTAAAAACATAGTACGTACCTCCATCTCTTTAGGTCCTCTCCAATTCTACTAATTATATTTATTATTTTGTTATAAAGAACTTGTATATTTTTACATGATTTGACCTTAAGTTTTGAGTTTTAATGCTACTGTAAATATTCACTTTTGAAATGGTCCTGGTAGATTAAATATATCATATTTATCTATGTTTTGAGATCAATTTAGTTATAAGTCATATCAGTAGTTTACTTTTGATTGTTTATGTACATTATTAAGTCACCTGCAAATAATGAAAATTTTATTTTTTCTGATACTTGTATCTTTTATCAGTTTTATTTACTTGTATTTTTGCATTCACGAAGAGTTCCCCTATAATACTACATTTAAAGTGTGATGATAGACATCTTTGTTCTTCTGGTAAAACATTAAATATTTCATATGTACAATAGTTGGTTGCTATTGTTGTCGTTCAGTCATTCAGTCACTCAGTCATGTCTGACTCTTTGCGCTCCCATGGACTGCAGCACGCCAGGCTTCCTTCTCTTTCACCAATTCCCAGAGCTTGCTCAAACTCTGTCCATTGAGTCAGTAATATCATCCAACCTTCTCATCCTCTGTAGTCCCCTTGTTCTCCTTTCTTCAATGTTTCCCAGCATCATGGTCTTTTCTAATGAGTTGGCTCTTTGCATCAGGTGGCCAAAGTATTGGAGCTTCAGCTTCAGCATCAGTCCTCCTAATGAATATTCAAGATTGGTTTCTTTTGGGATTGACTTGTTTTATCTCCTTGATGACCAGGAGATTTTCAATTTTTTGCATTCAGACTTCTTTATGGTCCAACTCTCATATCCATACATGACTACTGGAAAAATCATACCTTTGAGTATCCAGAACTTTGTTGACCAAGTTATGTCTCTGCTTTTTAATATATTCTTTAGGTTTGTCATAGTTTTTCTTCCAAGAAGCAAGTGTCTTTAATTTCATGGCTGCAGTCACCATCTGCAGTGATTCTGGAGCCCAAGAAAATAAAGTCTGTCACTGTTTCTATTGTTCCCCATATATCTGCCAAGAAGTGATGGAATCTGATTCCGTGATCTTAGTTTTCTGAATGTTGAGTTTTAAGCCAGCTTTTCATTCTCCACTTTCACGTTCATCAAGACACTCTTTAGTTCCTCTTTGCTTTCTGCCATAAGGGTGGTGTCATCTGCGTATCTGATGTTATTGATATTTCTCCTGGTAATCTTGATTCCAGCTTGTGCTTCATCCAGCCTGGCATTTCACATGATGTACTCTGAAAAATAAGCAGAATGACAGTATACATCTTTGATGTACTCCTTTCCCAATTTTGAACAAGTTCATTTTTCCATGTCTGGTTCTAACTGTTGCTTCTTGACCTGCATAGAGATTTCTCAGGAGGCAGGTAAGGTGGTCTGGTATTCCATCTCTTTAAGAATTTTTCAGTTTGTTGTGACCCATACAGTCAAAGTGAAAGTGAAAGTTGCTCAGTCTGGTCCGACTCTTTGAGACCCCATGAACTTAGCCCATGGAATTCTCCAGGCCAGAATACTGGAGTAGGTAGCCTTTCCATTCTCCAGGGGATCTTCCTAACCCACAGACTGAACCCAGGTCTCCCACATTGCAGGTGGATTCTTTACCAGCTGTGCCACAAGGGAAGCCCAAGAATGGGTAGCCTATCCCTTCTCCAGCAGATCTTCCCGTCACAGTCAAAGGCTTTAGCGTAATCAATGAGGTAGAAGTAGATGTTTTTCTGGAATTCTCTTGTTTTTTCTGTGATCCGACGTATGTAGGCAATTGATCTCTAGTTCCTCTGCCTTTTCTAAATCCAGCTTGAACATCTGTAAGTTCTCCGTACACGTACTGTTGAAACCTCAGTTAGAGAATTTTGAGCATTACTTTGCTAGCATGTGAGATGAGTGCAATTGTGTGGTAGTTTGAGCATTCTTTGGCATTGCCCTTCATTGGGATTGGGATGGAAATTGAGCTTTTCCAGTCCTGTGGCCACTGCTGATGGCCACTGCTGAGTTTTCCAAATTTGCTGGCATAATGAGTGCACCACTTTCACAGCATAATCTTTTAGAACTTGAAATAGCTCAACTGGAATTCCATCACCTCTACTAGCTTTGTTCATAGTAATGCTTCCTAAGGCCCACTTGACTTTGCACTCTAAGATGTCTGGCTGTAGGTGTGTGATCACACCATCGTGGTTATCTGGGTCACTAAGATCTTTTTTGTATATTTCTTCTGTGTATTCTTGCCACTTCTTCTTAATATCTTCTGCTTCTGTTAGGTCCATATCATTTCTGTCCTTTATTGTGCCCATCTTTGCATGAAATGTTCCCTTGGTATCTCTAATTTTCTTGAAGAGATCTCTAGTCTTCCCCATTCTATTGTTTTCCTCTAGCTCTTTGCATTGTTCACTTAGGAAGGCTTTTTTATCCCTCCTTGCTATTCTTTGGAACTCTGCATTCAGATGGCTGTATCTTTCTTTTACTCCTTTGCTTTCACTTCTTTTCTCAGCTATTTGTAAGTCCTCCTCAGACAGCCATTTTGCCTTTTTTCATTTCTTTTTCTTGGGAATGGTTTTCATCACCATCTCCTATACAATGTCACAAACCTCCATCCATAGTTCTTCAGACACTCTGTCTATCAGATCTAATCCCTTGAATCTATTTGTCACTTCCACTGTATAATTAGGTGGATACTCTTAATTAGATAAAGTATGTTTCTAGTGTTAGTTTGCTTAATTTATCCTAAGGAATTTGTGTTAAATTTTATCAACTTTTTTTGCATGTGTTGTAATGATTGCTTTATTATCTCCTTGTTCCTATTACCATGATGAATCACAATTGATCTTTGAATGATAACTAAAATTTAATTCCTAGAGTTAACCCTAGATCTCCTGGTAGCTTAATTGGTAAAGAATCTTCCTGCAAATCAGGAGACTTAGGTTTGATCCCTGGGTCAGTAAGATCTGCTAGGAAGGGAATGGCAAGCCACTCCAGTTTTTGCCTGCAGAATTCCTTGGATAGAGGAGCCTGGTGAGCTACTGTCCATGGGATTGCAAAGAGTCTGACATGACTGAGTGACTAACACATACACACATAGAAAATCCAACATGATTTATATATGTACTATATTTTTTCCCCTCGTATCACTAAATCCATTTTACTGAATTTCATTTAGGATGTGCCATCCATGTTCATGAAAGATATTGGCTTGAAAATTTTCTTTGTTGGAATATCCTTGTCAGGTTTTGGTATCAAGGTTGTATTGATTTAACAAAAAGAGTTGTGAAGTAAGCCTGATGTTTAATTCTCAGATAACTGTTTGCAGTATTAGTGTTGTTCTTTAAAATTCTAGAATCATTTACCTGTAAAGCCATCCAGGACGGAAAGTTTCTTTGTAGGAAGAGGTTAAGGACTGAATCCAATTTTTAGAAGAGAATTAGTCAATGATATAGGATATTCTTTGATATGGCATTCTTCACACAATTTCTTTATATTTTAGTTTTAGTAACTCTAGTCTTTGTAGATTGGGGAAGGAAATGGCAATCCACTCCAGTATTCTTGCCTGGTAAATTCCATGGACAGGGGGACTTCAGCCCATGGGGTCGCAAAGAGTCTGACATGACTGACCACACAATACAGTCTTTGAAGATATTTTTTCTGTCATATAGGATTTCAAATTCATGGGCAATATTTCTTTCACAATATCCTCTTACAACCTAATGTCTGTTCTCCAGCAATGTCTTCTTTTTCATTTCTCATTTTAGAAAATTGAAAAAAATTGTCTTAGACATATTTATTGCCAGTCATTTATCAACTTGGTTAGTTTTTCAGTCATCAGCTTTGGCTCAGGTAATTTTCTTTGTGTGTATTTTCTATTTTAGTTGATTTATTTTAAATTGTTTACTTTCCACTTTAACTGGTTTTAATTTTCTGTTACTTTTTCTAATATTTTGAAATGAATTCCTAGATTCCTTATTTTGAACACTTTTTAATATATACTTTTACTACTGTAAAGTATCTTCTAAGTTGGTAGACTTACAGCCAACAAAGCTTGTTATGTATATTAATATTCCTTTCGTATTGTGTATCTTTATTTTTCCTTTGAGTGCTCTAATCTGTATTTTTTTAACATGATATTATTGACAGTATTCCCTATGCTGTACATTATATCCCTGTGATTTATTTGTTTTAAAGCTAGAAGTTTGTACCTCTTAATCCCTTTGAACTATGTCATCCATTCCTCTGCCTCCCTCCTGTCTGCAACCCCTTAGTTTGCTTTCTATGTTTGTTAGTCTATTTCTGTTCTATTTGTTAGTTTATTTTGATTTTATCTTTAGATTCCACATGCAAGTGAACAAATACAATTATTGTCTTTTTCAGTTTGACTTATTCAGCAAGCATAATACCTTTTAGATCTATCCATGTTTTCGCAAATGTCAAAATTTCATTCTTTGTAACGGCTGAGTAGTATTCCACGAGTCTTACTCTTTATCAATTCACTTGTCAGTGGTTACTTAAGTTGCTTCCCTATCTCGATTATTATAAATAATGCTGCTGTGAACATGGGGTACATATATCTTTTTTTTGCATATATCTTTTTGAAGTAGTGTTTTTACTTTATTTGGATAAATACCCAGAAGTGAAATTGCTAGATCATATGGTATTTCTATTTTTAATTTTTTAAGGCACATTCATAGTGTTTTCTACAGTGACTATATGAATTTACATTCCTACCAATGGTGCAAGAGGTTTTTCTTTTTTCCACATCTTCCTCATTACTTATTATTTGTTGTCTTTTGATAATAGCCATTCTGACAGGTGTGAGGTAGTATCTCATGTGGTTTTTTTTTTTAATTGTCCTGATGATTATTTATGCTTGTCATAATTTCTATTTTTAAAAATTTATTGATAGGTTTTTTTGTTTGTTTTTTCAGTCTGGTATGTGATCTGTCCTGGAGAATGTGTGTTTGAAAAGTATGTATGTGCATTTGAAAAGTATGTATATTGTATTGGTTGCAGATAGAATGTTGTATAGGTATCCATTTAGTCCATCTGATTTAATGGGCATTTAAGGCCAGTGTTTTCTTACTGATTTTTCTGTCTATGCATGATCTATCCATTGATGTAAACAGACAATTTGTATATTTTTTACTGACCCAATTTCCATATTACTAATCCCTGTGACAGACAATAATATGAAGTGGTAAGATTGTCTAGCTAAATAGATGATATGCCTAATTAAATATGTGGATTTTCAAGCCCTTAAATTAATTAAATGTAGTATTTATGATATAGTTGTAATGTCATAGATTTATATTAATACCTTCCTTTGAAGTAGACTTGTGCTTTACTTTTGACATATTCAAAATAAAAGTATAAAACTATAAAACTTTAACATTTTATGCAAAAGTATGTTACAGTGCTCAAGCTACATAACCACTATGAAGAGAAAATATCCTAAGATTTCGTAATGGGTTTATTTTTAGTGTAAGATAAAATGAAATATGCAAGCAAGTATGATGTGCTACTTTAGAGCAAACTCAGAATACTTCTGAAAATTGTTTTCTCATTACAATTCTGACAGGTTTTTTCCTAAATGCAGTATTGCAGTTGCCAATACAATTATGCACACATTGACTTAACTGAGTACTTAGGATGATGGGTAAAATCCATTTCAAATGCAGGTGCAATTTTATGACTCAGACTTGAATAAAGGCTCTATAAGATTTCACAGAACATGATTTGATTTTATAATCTTATACACAGGATTCTTTCAATATAATCAGCAGTGGTTTTGTGTGTGAACAGTATACATACTTAGTGAAGATTTTTAAACAAATATCATGAATTTTGGGGGGTTGTTGAAATGATAGCTTTGCATTTCTCTATTTCTTGACCAGAAATATGCAGGGAATAGCATGTAAAAATCCGTTCTGGATTTTTTCAATTTGCTTTTAGATCTTTTAGTTAAACAAATGTTTACCTATTTAGATTATTTATGTATTATATTTATATGATGTGTATTTAGAACAGGAAAAAGACAGGGTCTTTGAGAAGGCAGAATTTTATGCACAGATATTCCATACATTTAAGAGTAGTAAAACACATTGAAGCAAGTGATCATACAATTTTTTGGTATTTTTTACTTTAGCAAACCAAGATTGATAGAATACTAAAAAGTTGAAGTTAATAACTTACATGAGAATCTAATGTTTTCATATTATTACCATGTCATTTTAAAATTCAAATCGAGAAGTATAATGCCATATATGACACAAAATTCTATATAACCCTCAATTAGCTGCATTTGGCTTTTTTACATTGTAATTTTGATTTTCACTCCATTTTTCTAAGTCAGGTTTTTTAAAAATATATTTACATAGTGCATAGGAGTCGTTGTAATGAGATGTAATACTTTAATCATACTTGTTAGACTTGTTAAATGCATTTCTACCATGGGGGTGGAGGTCCAGATTCTGTGGGGGTTTTTTTGTTCTGTTTTGTTTTTCTTATTTTCCCTGAAAAAAATTCTTTTGAGAATTGCAATACAGTTAAGTACGTGTTGATAAATTGACATTCATTGAATTGAAGTAGGGCTTCCCAGATTGCTCAGTGGTAAAGAATCCACCTGCCAATGCAGGAGACATAAGAGACATCAGTTCAATCCCTGAGTCAGGGGGATCCCCTGGAAGAGGAAATGACAACCCACCCCAGTATTCTTGCCTAGAGAATCCCATGAACAGAAAGCTGGCAGGCTATAGTCCACAGAGTTGCTGATAGTCGGACACAACTAAGCACATTGAAGTACGGTTCAATTTATAACGTTTTTCTTTTTCTATGTGGCTTGTACCATGTGGTTGTGTGGTTGTATGTGAGTCACACCATGTTGCCCAGTTATGTAGAAGAATCCTGCATAAAATCAAGGCAGAGAGGATGAGTTTGGCTACTTACACTGTCAGTCTAAGTCAGAATGTCTGCCAGCTCAGGAGAGGGGCTAATTTGGATGAGCCTAGAAAGTTTATGACATCTTAGCTGACTATGAATAAAACTTAGAGCCTGATCAAAATTATTTTCTATGTCAGGAAGGGATTTCCCTTCATTTTCACTTTCAAGGTATATATTCGTACTGAATTAAATATAGACGAATACTCAAACATCGGAGTGTACTTTGTGTGGGAAAGGATCTCATCATTATTTGGATAATAATTACAATAACCATTAGCATTTCTTACACTCTTTATGAGGCCAAGAACTTCTCCTGGCACTTTAAACTTAATTGAATTAGTTACCAACAAGCCTATGATATGATTACCATTACTATTTTCATTAAATCGATGAGCATATGGCACATATAAGCAAGTTATTACTTGCTCATCTAGTAATACCTAGGTGACATGTCCCTCAAGATTATGGATCCCCTTTTCCTAGTAGACAAAGAGCCCTATAGAAGCAGACTTTAGGATTTTACTTCCGCCCTATCCTTTCCTCTCATCTCTATACTCATGACTGCAAATCCCTTAAAACACACACACACACACACACACACACACACAAAAAAACTAGACTCACCCCTGCCCACACTTCTCCATGGCTTTGAATCTCTAGTCTTAGTTTCCCTAATGTCTTCTGTCCTATTGCTTCATACCTGTTTGCTTCCTCTCAACTACTCTTTTCTGCTTGATGTTTTTTTGTTAGATGGTCTTGTAATTTTATGCTTTTGATTCCACCACAAGCCTCTCCTGTCAGAATTTCAGCTTCACAAACTGCCTACCTGTTGTTCAGATTGGATAGAGAATGAAAGTAAGTCAAAAATGGGAAAGAAAAGAAAGACTTTTCCCACTAAATACCTTGCTGGAATTAAGAAGGAGAAGGAGAGAAGAGAGAAGAGGAAAAAGGAAGAAGGGGGAAAGGGGAGGAAGGGGAAAAAGAAGGAGAAGAGAGAAGGAGAGGAAGAGCAGGAGAACTGGGGTGTGAATAAACTGAAAGTGTCAGAGAAAGCATTCAGAGATTCTCATATTTGGAACTTAAGATTCTAGAGCAGGAATAATTGTGGATGATAATATAATCCAGGGGATAGATTTAGGAGGAAATGGATAGGATGAGGTTAGAATCTAGGGGCTATATTATTGCATCTTAAAAATATACACAGGTGTAACATAATATTAGTTAGCATTCAGAGTTTGAAGAAGTCACATGTTCTAGATACTAAATTCTTAGAAGAGTGGGAAGAATTCACCAAATCGTTGGTGTATGGTAGGAGTGAGAGGGAAAGGCAAAATAGCACTCGAAGAATGAGTATCTTGTTCTAGTTTATTGTGGTGAGCATGTTTTCAGCGTTTAACAAAAAATATCAAAATTTCTGGAGCTAGTTCATTGAAATACTCTCTGGTTGGTAGCACTCATAACAGGTTCAATTAACTAAGATACTCATGACCTCTCTTTCTTTGAACATTTGAAGCACCCAGAGCAGAAGGACTGCATATCATATGTCTTAATATGTAAAAGTCATGAATAAAGCTATATCCAAAGTCCAGCTTCTGTAGCTTGTTCCCTGGGAAAGTATTTTGTTATATGGAGGCCCAGGGAAATGTACTCAGCCCCAGGCAAGCCCTGCCCCTGGTGGCCTGATTTGGGCAGAGTTCTTTTGGGGGGCCCAAGCAAGGGACTTAGGCTCCCCAGTGAGCCAGGTCAGACAGGCTGCTTGTCCCCCCAGCCCCGATTACCCAGATAGTCCCAAGTACCTCCTAAAATACACCAATGAGATGACAGGAGGGAGTGCTGATGTCTGTGGACCCAGACTGTCTAGGCTTCTACTTTTGGTGATTTGTGGTGGTGTGTTTTAAAGGAAAAAAGAAATCCATTTTCCCATCTTCCCCCCCCCCCCCACCCCTGCTCATAATAAGGTGCTTTTAACCCCACTTGATCTGGTCTGCTGATGAGGGACAAAGAAAGTGGGGCAGAAGTGACCTGTTCAAATGAACAATTTCTGTTTTGTAATTCCCATAAACTCTACCCTTTACGGAACTTGCAAAAATCATTTTTTTTTTTTTTTTACACTGAACAAGGATCTAAAGCAGGAATGCCTATTGCCCTGGTCTTAGGGCAGTATTATCCATAAAGACTGTGCCTGCAATGCGGGAGACCTGATTTTGATCCCTGGGTTGGGAAGATCCCCTGGAGAAGGGTAAGGCTACCCACTCCAGTATTCTGCCCGGAGAATTCCATGGACTGTATAATCCATGGGGTCACAAAGAATCAGACACGACTGAGCGACTTTCACTCACTCACTCATCCATGAAGACCAAAAAATAAATAAAGGCTTGTTTCTGTTTTTATTTGCTACGTTTTGTCTGATTCTTTGTTACCTCATGGACCATAGCTCATCAGGCTCCCCTGTCCATGGGATTTTTCAGGCAAGAATACTTAAGTGGGTTGCCATTTCCTTCTCCAAGGGTCTTCCTGACCCAGGGATTGAACTCTCATCCCTGCATCTCTTGCTTTGGTAGGCATATTCTTTACCACTGAGCCACTCTGCATGCTAAGTTGCTTCAGTCATGTCTGAGTTTATAGCCCCCCAGGCTCCACTGTCCATGGGATTCTTAGGCAAGAATACTGGAGTGGGTTGCCATGCCCTCCTCCAGGGTATCGTCCCGACCCAGGGAGAGAGCCTGCATCTCTTATGTCTCTTGTATTGGCAGGCAGGTTCTTTAACACCAGCACCACCTGGGAAGCCTGAGCCACCAGGAAAGCCCAAATTAAAGGTCTAACAATATCTGAAGCTACAAGAAACTAAGGAAAATGAATCAAAATCTGGATTTCCCCATACTATTCCACTATAGTAGTTAAATGTGAAAAGATGATGGAGAAAGTCTGATGAGTTTAACAAGAAAAATTATAGTGACTCCATAATTTTATATTCAGCTAAGCTGTCTTTTATATGTAAATATAAAAGTAAGAAATACCTATTCCTGTGAATTTCTGTAAAAAATCAAAAGGTTGGCTTCTACCAGGTGACAGATGAAATTAAGTTAAAAATGGGCATGCATTGTTATTAAAAGACCCATAATAAGGTAAGAAATTGTAGAGTAGTCATCTTTTGATTGAATACATTTTAAAAACCAGTTAAAATGAAAATCCAAATATTAAGTGTAGAATTTTTTAGTGAAATACATGAACATATCAATGTAATAATTCCCATAGCAAACATCACATTTTATTTACAAACCATATTCACCAAAATGAGGGAGCAGAGCAATGTGGAATGGAGGGCATGAAATGTGAGAGGCATAAGATTGCGATTTCATTCTTACTTCATTATTTTAAGAAATACAAGCTAAATAATGCTTTCAAACTTCATAAGTTTTACCACATGTGGAACTAAAATTTGTAGAAGAATTCCAGTTAAAAATGGCCATCCACTGCTACATTTCTCCATTTCTAAAACCTAAGTTTATAATTAGGCAATTTTTAAAAAAACATTAGACCATAATTACTCAAAAGCAAGAATGGAAAGAACAGCAGATGTTTTTGGAAAAAATTAATCACCACAAAGCAAATGAATGACTGATAATTGCTTTAACAACTGGGTAGAAGTTGAGCTATAAACAATAGTGAGATAAACAAAGAATTAGCTTTATATCCACCACAGAATTCTCACAGTACACAGCAACTGGCAAATTACAGTTGTGCCTAGACAACAAGGATTAATACAGAGAGGAATGCATTAAAACTCATTCAAAAGTATTTATATTCATGATTTGCCTATTAACATGGGAATTCTCTGCCAAAAAGTTTAACCTAATCACCATGTAGTTAATTTAAATGACACAACATCCTCAAAACTTCCAATAACCTTTGTAAAATATTAAACATTAGCAAACAATGAAAATTAACAGACACCTGAGGAAAATCCCTTGTAAGAAAAAGAGAACAAGATAAATGAATAAGTAAGTAAAGGTAACTTTGAGAAAACAGAGCTGTTGTTCTGTAGGAGGCGAAAACAGCAACAACAAAATTTGCATAATGGCTTCAGGTAAATAAGTAAAGATGCTGCATTATGTAAACAAGTAGAAAATGTAAAAAAAAAAAAAGAAATAGTCATAGAACAACACTAAACTCATGGGAATTGCAACAGGGAAAGTAGAAATGAAAAAACTCAGGATGTTTGGAAGGTGAATTGGAGGGAAACTTACAGGAAGGAGAGCAAAGCAATGGAGTCAGGCAAACTACAAGCAACAGCAGGAAAGCTGAAAGAGGAGGCCAATAGCCAGAGAATAAAAAGTCTCTACTGACTTTAAAGGGAAAATGGAGTTGAGAAAATCATTAAGGAAATATCTTACAAAAATCATGCAGAATTGAAGATATGAATGGCCAGGTTATGAAAAAATGTTTTACGGATGAAAATAGAACCCACCAAATGAAACTTTGTCAGAATCATGTGGACAAAGAGGAGACTCCACAAGCTTTTGTTTAATTTTTATAATATTTTAATTGAGATATAGTACACATGAAACATTGTATAAGTTTAATGTGTATGCTGTATTGATTTGATACATTTGTACATGCAATATGATCATCACCACATTAGTGTTTTCTGACATCTCTAAGGAAAGTTATGACCAACCTAGATAGAATATTAAAAAGCAGAGACATTACTTTGTCAACAAAGGTCCATCTGGTCAAGGCTATGGTTTTTCCAGTGGTCATGTATGGATGTGAGAGCTGGACTGTGAAGAAAGCTGAGCGCTGAAGAATTGATGCTTTTGAACTGTGGTGTTGGAGAAGACTCTTGAGTGTCCCTTGGACTGCAAGGAGATCCAACCAGTCCATCCTAAAGGAGATCAGTCCTGGGTGTTCATTGGAAGGACTGATGCTGAAGCTGACACTCCAATACTTTGGCCACCTCATGCGAGGAGTTGACTCATTGGAAAAGACCCTGATGCTGGGAGGGATTGGGGGCAGGAGGAGAAGGGGACAACAGAGGATGAGATGGCTGGATGGCATCACTGACTCGATGGACATGGGTTTGAGTAAACTACGGGAGTTGGTGATGGACAGGGAGGCCTGGCGTGCTGCGATTCATGGGGTCGCAAAGAGTCGGACACGACTGAGCAACTGAACTGAACTGAACATTTCTAACATGTCATACAACTGTCATTAAGATCTAGTGTGTTAACAATTTTTAAGTATATAATACAGTACAGTTGACTATAATAACTGAGCTCTGTTAGGTCTCTAGAAATTATTTATTTTGTAACTGGAAGTTTACACATTTTAATAATATCTCTTCAATTTCCTTACCACCCAGGCCCTGGTAACTACCATCCTACTCTCGTTTCTGTAAGTTCAACCTATTTAGATGCCACATATAAATGATATCATACAGTATTTGTCTGTCTGGCTTATTTCATTAGCATGCTGGCATCATGGTTCATCCATATTGTTACAATGAGATTTCCTTTCTCTTTCATTGGTTGGATAATATTCCAGTATGTGTGTGTGTATGAAGATATGACAACTTTTTATTAATTAGTATATAGACTCTTAGATTGTTTTCATATGTTAGCTTTTGTGTATAATGCTTCAGTAAACATGAAAGTACAAATATCTTTTTAATATCCTATTTTCCTTTTCTTTGGATATATTCCCATATATAGGATTAAATATCAAAGAATGTTCAAACAACCAGCTGTGCTCATTTCACTTCAGCAAGGTAATGCTCAAAATCCTTCAAGCTAGACTTTAATAGTATATGAACTGAGAACTTCCAGATGTTCGAGCTGGATTTAGAAAAGGCAGGGGAACCAGAAATTAAATTGCCAACATCCGTTGGATCATAGAGAAAGCAAGGGAATCCCAGAAGAACATCTGCTCCTGCTTCACTGACTACACCAAAGCCTTTGACCGTGTGGATCACAACAAACTGTGGAAAATTCTTAAATAGATGGGAATACCAGACCACCTCACCTGCATCCTGAGAAACCTATATGCAAGTCAAGAAACAATAGTTAGAACTGGACGTGGAACAACAGACTGGTTAAAAATTGGAAAAGGAGTATGTCAAGATGTATATTGTCACCATGCTTACTTAACTTCTATGCAGAGTGCATCATGTGAAATGCTGGGCTGGATAATCACAATCTGGAATCAAGATTTCCAGGAAAAATATCAAAAATCTCAGAAATGCAGATGACACTACCCTAATGGCAGAAAGTGAAGAAGAACTAAAAAGACTCTTGATGAGGGTGAAAAGAGGAGAGTGAAAAAGCTGGCTTAAAACTCAACATTCCCCAAAAGAAGATCATGGCATCCAGTCCCATCACTTCATGGCAAGTAAATGGGAAAACAATGGAAACAGTGACAGACTTTAATTTCTTGGGCTCCATAATTGCTGTGGATGGTGACTGCAGCCTTAAAATTAAAAGATGCTTACTCCTTGGAAGAATAGCTATGACAACTTAGACAGTGTGTTAAAAAGCAGAGACATCACTTTGCCAACAAAGATCCATCAAGTCAAAGCTATGGTTTTTCCAGTAGTCATGTACAGATGTGAGAGTTGGACCATTTAGAAGTCTGAATGCTGAAGACTTGATGCTTTCAGATGGTGGTCCTGGAGAAAACTCTTGAGAGTCTCTTGGACAGAAGGGAGATCAAACCAGTCAATCCTAAAGGAAATCAATCTTGAATATTCATTGGAAGAGCTGATGCTGAAGCTGAAACTCCAGTACTTTAGCCACCTGATATTAAGTACTGACTTATTGGAATGACAGTGATGCTGGGAAAGATTGAGGGCAAGAGGAGAAGACCACAGAGAATGAGATGGTTTCATAGCATCACCAATTCAATGGACATGAGTTTGAGTAAACACTGGGAGATAGTGAAGGACAGGAAAGATTGGCCTGCTGCAATCCATGGGGTCACAAAGAGTTGGACACAACTTAGCAGCTAAATAACAACATGAATGGTAGTTCTTTTAATTTTTTGAGGCATCTCCATGTTGTTTTCTATAGTTGTTGAGCCAATTTACGTTCGCACAAACAGTACACAGAGTTCCCTTTTCTCCACCTCCTCTCTGACACTTTAACTCTTATCTTTGCAGGGATAGCTGTTCTAATAGATGAGAGGTAATATATCTTGTTGTGGTTTTGAGTTGCATTTTCCTAATGATTAGTAATATTATGCATCTTTTCATGTATTTATTGGTCATTGGATGTCTTCTTTGGGAAGATGTCTTTTTAGTTTCTCTGCCCATTTTAAAATCAGATTGTTGTTATTATTGTTGACACTAACTTATATGAATTCTCTATCTATCTTGGATACTAATACTTTATCTGATATATGATTTGAAAATATTTTTTCAGAACCATGGTCCCAGTTGCCCTGTCTTGGTCTTTGTTTTTCATATATCCTATCGATGTTTTTCTTAAATCCCATCAGCTTTCCTTTTGAAACAGACTCAGATTTCAGCCACTTCTCACCATTTTGTCCGCTAACCCGTTGGTCCAATTTCTCATCCATCTCACCTGGGTTAATGTAAGTATCTTCATAAATGACCTTGCTGCCCCTCTCCCACCCACATGGGGCAGTCCAGGTAACCTTCAGGATGCCAGTGTATTCCATTTCTCTCTGCCTTGGAGCTTCTGTCTTACCCCAAGGAAGTT
Source organism: Odocoileus virginianus (assembly GCF_023699985.2). Classification (NCBI taxonomy): domain Eukaryota; kingdom Metazoa; phylum Chordata; class Mammalia; order Artiodactyla; family Cervidae; genus Odocoileus; species Odocoileus virginianus. The sequence continues at coordinate 59,908,173 of NC_069684.1, forward strand.
CTCAAGTTATTTCTCTGTGTGAACCCCACAGCTCTTCCGACCTCTCCTACTTCTCTCACATGCTCTATCCTCCCCATTCTGGCCTCTTTGGTTTGTGTAGGAAGTCCACACCCATCTGAAACCTCGGCCGGGAGGACTGTTTCAGCAGGTAGTTAGAAGCTTCCTCCTCTACTTCCCATGAGGCTGTTTTCCAACGGTGTCCTGTGTGAGATGCACACATTTTCTCTATCCTACTTATGTTTCTTCATAGCAGTTATAAAGAAAGAAAAAGATAGTGCTAAGTCGTGTCCGACTCTTGTGATCCCGTGAACTGTGGCCTGCCAGGCTCCTCTGTTCATGGACTTCTCCAGGCAAGAATACTGGAGTGGGTTGCCATTTCCAGTTATAGATACCCCAAATATTATTGATACCAAAATAATCTTCAAATATTGTTTGTTTATTATCTGCTTCTTCCCACTAGAACATAAACTCCATGAGGGAAGGGACTTTGTTTTATTCACGATGTATGCCAAGCTGCTGAAACAGTGGTTGACACAGAAAGAGTATTCTTTTTGTTTAGTGAATGAGCATTAAAAGTCAAAACGTGCAGACCAGATTAATAATGAATTCAGTTTAAAAAAAGTTTCTGGATTTACATGGATTTACATGTATTCCCCATCCCAGTCCCCCCTCCCACCTCCCTCTCCACCCGATCCCTACATATAAATCCATGGCTAATTCATTTCAATGTATGACAAAAACTACTGTAATGATGTAAAGTAATTAGCCTCCAACTAATAAAAATAAATGGAAAAAAAAAGTTTCTGAAGTCAAATTACACACACACAAAATTGTTAAAGTCATGTAGGGGAAAATCCTAAGGTGAAATGCATCCTAAAAATAAAAAAAAAAACACAGAGGCTCTAAGAGCACTGGTATAAAAGAGACAATTTTAAATAGAAGTGATAAAGAGAAAAGGAAAAGTTTACATATAGAAGTACAGTTTTCAATTATGACATGAAATGTCATGACTGTTTTGCACTAAATATGGTCTTGATTCATATATATATATATATATATATATAAAATATATATATATACAGTTAAAGCTGTAAGAAATTTAGGAAAACTAAATTTTCACAAGAAATCTTGAGTTGGAGTGTCATGGATTTTCTAACATCAATTTTTCTCTCTTCTGCTTCTTAGCAACTGATTTTCTCGTGTGTGTGTGTGTATATATATATATATATTATATATATATATACATATATGTATATATATATATAATGTTAAGTGAAGATTTTTCTCAGGCAGAATGATTTAGAGAAAATCCTCCTTGGAATTTTAGAAAATTTATAGCTCTTGTGTCATGTCATGTGACAGTATCCCTGTTGTCACTAGTAATAAATGTTGTGTTTGGGGTTAGGGAAAGTTTACTTACCTGAGAAATATGATTTCTGCCTCTTCCTCTTCTCCCTCTAGCCGGCCACTTTTTATATCTTATATATTATGCTAGGTGTAGCACAGGGCCAATTTAAATACAATAATAAAATCAATCATTCTGCTTTTATTTTTATTCTTCTAAAATGGTACAGAAATAAAATTGCATTCAGAATTACCTTTCTTGTATCTTACAGTGAGTGAAACACTGGACCATTATATGAGTTTTGTTGCTCACTTGCATGTTTTTCTTTATCTACTCATTATTTCATTTTTTTCCCCTCAGTTGTCACACATAAGTGATATATCGTTATAAAGCACCAAGTGGCCAGGTTATTGTCCTTTTTCTTTTCCTCAAGGCTAATTTACTATCATATTTTTTTCTAGAAACTATCTTTCCTTTTAATCATCTGAAACTAGTCCTTACACTTCTATTATGTAATTTGATAGTATTTGATATATTCATGTAATTATTTTAATAATAAAACCAGATTATTATATGACTATTGTCTCAGAAACATCCCCGTGCAATGAAATGGAGCTAAATCCTGTGTTATAATTAAGGACTTCAGGGGAAAAGGCTTAGATATGCAATTAACAGGCTTAAATGTGTAAAGAAAACTTCTCTAGTTTGAAAAGGGAGATTTGGGAGCCTTTATTTTGATTTTCCTTCTGATCATGTTAAAAGTGACCTTGAGAGGTACTTTCTCATAATAAATTTTGGTTTTATGTTCTTGTTGCAGATGTTATCACAACATCTTTGAGTTAAATTTCCTTGAAAATTTGGTGTCTTAAAAAGTAATTCCTGATATTTGTATGTAAACCAAAAAAACAAACATAAGTCAAATAATTACTAAGATAGTGATTTGTGATCTGTCACACTGAAAAGGGAGTTGATCTTGCAGAAACCAAACACATCATAATTTGATCAAGTTAGCAATTCTTCATTTCCAGTCTAATGTAAAGCAAGAATTCCCTTAAGCCTACACTATCTAATACCTAGTAAGGTGTGAATATGTTTTAAACCATTACACATACAGCTTTCCTCCTACCTCTATTAATTTCCTGTTTTCTATATTATTTCAGCATCTCTGCTTGGTTCTCTGCACATTTGTCTCTCTGCAACTTTCCTAATATAATTATCCACATTTGTAAAATCTATCAGACCTCTTTTTATTGTGTTATTTTATTATTTTTCACAGTCAAACTATGAATAACAATGAGGTTTTATTTTGTGGACAAATTGCCTTTGACAGAAAAATTGTCTGCATTGCTCACTAAATGGAGAAAGATTCCAGGGTTTGTCTGGGCTTAGAAAGAGAGAAAAACATGGTCAATTTATGAAAGGAGTGGAACAAAGCAACATGTGTAACAGGCGATCCTCTGTCTACACCTCTACCTCCCCCCCACATTAGGATAAATGAGTATTGCTACATGCCTAAAATGATATATCCTGGTCGCTTCTGCCTCTTCATTCTGAAGTTTCTTTAACAGGCATTTCTCCTGCTGGTATAAATTTCCTGACTGATCGCTTCTCCACCACCCACAATACAGTCACATTCTAGGAATATCTCCCACTTTGCCTACTATATTAGCTCAAGAATTCCTACCCATGGCTATTAGCAAAAGGATAACAACAAGTGTTGGTGAGGTTGTGGCGAAAAAGGAATCCCTGTACACTGTTGATGAGAGTGTAAAGTGGAACAGTCACTATGGAAAACAGTACAAAGACTCCTCAAAAAATTAAAAATAGAACTATCATATGATCCAGCAATTCCACTTCTAGGTGTTTATCCAAAGGAAATGTAAACACCAATTCAAAAAGATATATGCATCATTGAAACATTATTTACAATAGCCAAGACACAGAAGCAACCTAAAAGTTCAATAGATGAATGGATAAAGAAGATGTGATATATATAATGTATGTATGCTTATGCATATATGTGTGTGTATATATATATGTATATATATTATGTGTATGTATGTATAATATATATGTATATATTTTGTATATGTATGTATGTATGTATAATATATATGTATATATATTATGTGTGTGTGTATATATATATATATATAAAACTGTGTATGGGACTGGGCTATAAAGAAAGCTAAGTGCTGACGAATTGATGATTTTGAACTGTGGTGTTGGAGAAGACTCTTGAGAGTCCCTTGGACTGCAAGGAAATCGAATCAGTCATCCTAAAGGAAATCAGTCCTGAATATTCATTGGAAGGACTGATGCTGAAGCTGAAACTCTAATACTTTGGCCACCTGATACGAAGAGCTGACTCATTGGGAAAGACCCCGATGCTGGGAAAGATTGAAGGCAGGAGAAGGGGACAACAGAGGATGAGATGGTAGGATGGCATCACCGACTCAATGGACATGAGTTTGAGTAAGCTCTGGGAGTTGGAGATGGACAGGGAAGCCTGGCGTGCTGCTTCCATGGGGTCGCGAAGAGTCAGACATGACTGAGAGACTGAACTGAACTGATATATATATATATATATATATATATATATATATATATATATATACATATATATATATACACAATAGAATACTCTTCAGTCATAAAAAAGAAGGAGATCTTGCTATTTGCAACAGCGTGAATAATCTAGGGGGTATAATGCTAAATGAAATGTTAGAAAAATGTGAACATTAATACCAGATAATCACACTTGGAATCTAAAAACAAATTAAGTGAGCAAACATAAACTAGAAGCAGACTCATGCATTCAGAGAACAACTGGTTATTGCCATGTTGCAGAGGTGGGAAGAGCGACATAATAAGTGAAGGGAATTAAGAGGTATAAACTTCCAGACATAAAATAAATCATGGGGATACAATTTACCCTGTAGAGAATATAATCAACAATACTGTAATAACTTTTATGGTGATGGATGGTTACTAGACTTATCATGGTGATCATTTCATAAATTTGAACTACTATGCTATATACATGAAACAAGTATGTCAAATATTAGCTAAAAGAATTTTCACCCAGTTTTTTCTCTATAGTTGGCAACACCAATGCCAACAGAATTCTTAGAACTGTGAGCCTCCTATAGACATTTTGACATATGTACACTGTACCAGCTCTGCCCTTCCTTTATGTTTCTTTTGTTGACCATAGAATTCACTGCACACTCTGGAATATAGATGCTCCGTTGTACTGAGATTTCCCTCCACATGTTGTCCTGACAGCTGCTTATTCATTCTCATATTTATTATTCATTTTCAAAAGAGTAAGTTGTGAAAGCTTAGTCCTCATTTTTCTTGGAGGAGGCATTTTTTTTCTGTCAGTTCAGTTCAGTTCAGTCGCTCAGTTGTGTCTGACTTTTGAGACCACATGGACTGCAGTACACCAGGCTTCCCTATCCATCACCAACTCCTGGAGCTTGCCCAAGAGTTGGACTCAAGTCCATCGAGTTGGTAATGCCATTCAACCATCTTATCCTCTTTTGTCCCCTTCTCCTCTCTCAAACTTTCCCAGCATCAGGGTCTTTCCCAATGAGTCAGCTCTTCGCATCAGGTGGCCAAAGTATTGGAGTTTCAGCTTCAGCTTCAGTCCTTCCAATGAATATTCAGGACTGATTTCCTTTAGGATTGACTGGTTTGATCTCCTTGCAGTCCAAGGGACTCTCAAGAGTCTTCTCCAACACCACAGTTCAAAAGCATCAAAAGCATTTTCTCTCAGAGAATTTACCTATTCCAGTGTCTTCAATGATGACCTCTATAGATTTGACTGCCAATTGTATAGAATTTATCTCTCATAATAAATAAGAATTCCCTGGTGTGTCACTTGCATTCCTTGTGATCAGGCCTTAACCTGCATGGGTGATAACCCCCCCCCCCCATTTTCCAATTACATGTCCCTCAGCCACTGTAACATACATACACAAACACATTTATATTCATTTGAATGTGAGTTTCACATTCTAAACTCCAGCCCACAATAGGCAATTTCACTTAAAATCTTAGATATAAGTTTACTCCTTTGATTCTGACCATAGACATCTCTCAAAACTACTACTATCTTTATCTAACGTGACCTCTGAGACATTTGATATCCTTGATCATCTATGTTCCACCTTTCTCTATTTCTCTTCTTGCTACTTAGCATAGGCTTTTGCATATTACAGGTCATCAGCCTCTGATTCTTCTTCTCCTCCATTTCTTTGAACTCCTTCATGGTCAAAACCAAAGGGGAACATGAGAATGAATGAGCAAGGTGGATAGGGTGTTGAGGAGAAGATGAAATGCCTTGTTAACTAGATTGCCTTTGATCTTGCCCATCTGACCTCAGCGGTCCAGCCTCTGGGACCCTCTGACCTGCTCACTTCCCTTTATTTAACTCAGTTTCTGCTTTATTCACCTATGCAAAATTTCTGTAGTTTGCTTCTAATATAAAGATTTGATTATGATTCCCATCCTATAGAAAAAGGAGATTGAGTTGAATTTGAAGAACTGAAATTCAGCTTATGTAGTTTGATTTTAGAGTTCAAACTCTTAGCACATAACTTATTTTACTCTTTTTCAGAGAAGCATAAATACAATTAGTTGGAAAGTCTCTTACTTCCTGGATTATTTTTATTCTATTATTTTTTTCTGCTTGCAAGGCAGACGTGTTTTGCATAAGCACACACAGTTGGCACTCGATCTCTGATGCCTCATTTCTATCCCCAGGAAGAAATGCCTTCTTTCTGCCAGCACCAACAAATGAATTGCAGTTTCTATGCTTCTGTTCAGCAGTTACTTCAGTCTGGCAATCAGCTGCTTCTACTTCAACTTCTTATTTTCTATGTTTATTCATTAAAATAAAAATTCCTGGGTTGTAGAGTAAACGTATCCTTAAAATGATAAAAAAAAAAAAATGCCTAGTAGTGTTTCAGGGCTTCCCCAGTCCCTCAGTGGGTCAAGAATTCACCTTCAATGCATTAGATGGAGGAGATGTGGGTTCAATTCCTGGATCACGAAGATCTCCTCAAGAAAAGAATGGAACCCCACTCCAGTATTCTTGCCTGGAGAATTCCATGGACAGAGGAGCCTGATAGGTTACAGTCCATGGGGCTGCAAAGAGTCAGACATGACTGAGTAACACCTTTCATGACTTTCATGGTAGCTTTATTTTTACTTCTTTTTTAATGAACCTCAATACTGTTTTCATAATGGCTGCACCAAGTTACGTTCCCACCAGCAGTGTTGGAGGGTTCCCTTTTCTCCATACCTTCTTGACTTCTTTTATACCAAAAACTTCCTCAGGTCCTCCCACTGCTGTGGGGTGTTTCACTGCCTTCACTGACAAGAAGTTAATGTGATCTCTTCTCTAGTTGTTATTGTTAAATCCCTCAATTCTTAATCACTCACTAAGCCTTAGAAACCTGACTTCTCCCTAACGTTGTTCAATATAAGTTGTTCCAGAAACATTCTTAATGACTGCATAATGGACAGGTTTTAGAGGCACACATCCATGTTTGTTTACTGATCTTTTACGAATCGTTGGGCTTCCCTGGTGCCTCAGCTGGTAAAGAATCCTCCTGCAACGTGAGAGACCTGGGTTGGGAAGATCCCCTGGAGAAGGGAACGGCTACCCACCCAGTATTCTGAACTGGAGACTTCCAGGGGCTTTACAGTCCATGGGGTCAAAGTGAGTTGAACACAGCTGAGCAACTTTCACTTGACTTCTGAATCATTGGACGTTGTTGGTCTTTCTTTAAAACTTTCCTCACTTTTGTTTATTAAACCCATCTGTCTGCTTCTTTAAACTTCTTATAATACCTTAAATTTATCTGTGGTCTCTTTCCTCCCTCTTCTTAAAAGTCTGTATTTCCTCAGCTACAGTCCTAATTTCTCATGTTATTCTCTAGACTAGTGATTCTCAAATTTTAATGAGCATACAGGTAGGTCACTGGTTAGAACTTCTTAAACTACAGTTGTGATACAGGAGATCAGTTTCTGCTTTTCTGTCCTGGGTGATATGAATGCTAGTAAACAAAGGACCACATGTTAAGTAGTGAGAAGGCAGGCATTTTACCTCTGTATTCATTCTCATCTCTGTATATTCTGATAACTACCAGATCTGTCTGTTTCTTGGGGTTGTTTCCCAAGAAGGTCTCTACCTACCTGACTTCTCAAATTAGATACTTTTCAGTATCTCTGATTCAAAATGGACGTCACTATGCTCACAGCAAGCAAGCTTCCCTGATGTGATATATGTGTGAATGCCGGTAACAGTATCTAGGATTATCCAAGCTGTCAACTCCAGATTCCCATTTACCCTTTGATTACCTTTTCTTTTAGTCATCAGATCTGTAAATTCTAGAAATAAAGGAAGAATAAAATATGGTTTCTCATGCAAGCATTAGCATCTGATGCCTTTACATCTAGTCTCTTGATTATGTTTTCTTTAGATGTTTCTCTTTGGGGCCTATAAATTTAGTAACTGCATTTGTATAGTTTTCAATTTTGTAGTTATACATTGCCAACATTTTTTTTTAAAGTTTCCCTATCCAAACTCCTCTGCCACTCCAATATTAACTATATTTTATTAGTTTTTCTATATCATGTTTTTCATTTGGATTTCAGACATCCTATTTGTCTAACTTGATATATCAGAACTTTTCAAATGCTTTTACTGATTAATATGTAATAATATGTATATATTGAGATTTTTAAAATTTTACTTTATTGAAAGATAGTTGAATTATAATGTGTAAATTTCTACTGTACTGGAAAGTGATTCAATGATATATATATAGACATTCTTTTTCATATTTTTTTCTATATCATTTATAGCAGGATATTGAATATAGTTCCCTGAGCTATACAGTAGGACCTATACTGAGTTTTTATTTAATTTATTTAATTTAATCTTAAATTTAAAAATCTCATCTATATCTAATAAAAATATTTCACTAAAAATTTTTTCAGTGTTTTTATCCATATATGAAATAATTTAAAATATAACCATTATAATATACATAATTGCTTTGTTTTAAATATTTTTTCATAAATTTGTTACACATTTAGAATATCATTTAACATGTTTATATCTACATAAACCTATGTTTTTTATTCAAATTAAACTGCAAACAATTTTCCATTATTCCAAGGATAATGAAACTAACAGTATAATACCAATCAATATTAATTTAAATTTTCATCAGACAGTTTTGGGTGCAACTGAATATGTTCAGTTCAGTTCAGCTCAGTCACTCAGTTGTGTCCAGCTCTTTGCGACCCCTTGAATCGCAGCACACCAGGCCCCCTGTCCATCACCAACTCCTGGAGTTTACACAAACCCACATCCATCGAGTCGGTGATGCCATCCAGCCATCTCATCCTCTGTCGTCCCCTTCTCCTCCTGCCTCCAATCCCTCCCAGTATCAGGGTCTTTTCCAATGAGTCAACTCCTCGCATGAGGTGACCAAAGTATTGGAGTTTCAGCGTCAGCATCAGTCCTTCCAATGAACACCCAGGACTGATCTCCTTTAGGATGGACTGGTTGGATCTCCTTGCAGTCCAAGGGACTCTCAAAAGTCTTCTCCAACACCATAGTTCAAAAGCATCAGTTTTTCGGCGCTCAGCTTCCTTCATAGTCCAACTCTCACATCCATACATAACCACTTGAAAAACCATAGCTTTTACCAGATGGACCTTTGTTGGCAAAGTAATGTCTCTGCTTTTTAATATGCTATCTAGGTTGGCCAAGTCTAAAACAAATCCTTAGCTTCCAAAGTTCCTCTTTTTCGTCACTTGAATCGTGAATTGTACTAAGCATAGGAGAGAGAGATTTTGTCAGCAATCTAAAAATATATTGCTGAGAAAATTGCTTAGAGATGCATACCAAATATAAATATACTTAAGACAAAAACTAAATTGCAAGTGGGTGTTTTAGGTTTTATAAATGAGACCTGTGAAGAGGGTTATAAGAATGACATGTTGTTTACACCTTTCTCTAGGCATCTGATATTTATTTTACCCTCTTTACTTAGGATAAGATCAGGATAAATGAAGCAGGAAGGCCACAGTTATTGATGGTCCATTGAGTACATGTGTTTACAGAGAATTTCCCTTTTCTAAGGCTGCTCATAAATCAATATCAAAGTTTATTTTATCATCCCTAAGTAAACTTTATTTTAGTGAGCTGATAATCATTCATTGCAGAGCTCTTTTAACTGGTCAAGTTGACACAAAATATACCCTGCTGTTTGGTTCAACATTAATAGATGCCTAGCCTTCTTTGTATAAAAAAGAACTATAAATATCTACAGATGCTAGTGTGGTTTAAAAACCAATTCTTTGATGTTTCCCACAAATAAGAGTTCAGTTTAGAGATTCTCAGCTCTTCACCAGAAAAATATCCCAAATGATTGCTTTCAGATACTTCATTCAAATCTCTGGTTTCTCTTGTCCTTTCAGGCTTCTTTTCCATGGAATGCATAATGACTCGAGTCAGTTTCCCCCAATTTCAGCTACAAAAGTATATAATTTATCCAAATTTATAATAACTCCTTCCCCATATAAATACTTCAAAGGGTGTATAATCATGTTATACATCACAAACAAATACCATGAAGATTAGAGGGAAGAAATGATTGAATGATAAGCAGGGTTGGATTGCTGAATCAGTGTGACTGATATTTGCTTTCTGTAATATTTTTGGTCAAACTCTATAAATGGTCTCTCAATTTCTTTCATGCTTTTAAATATACCAGTGCTTCTTTACATCAACCAATTCTCCTACTCAAATGAATAGCATCTTGTAACTCTTTGCCATCCTTCTTTCTTTATCTCACAAATATTTATCATATGCCTATTATTTGTCAGAAGCCATGCCCTAAGAGAGAAAAGTCTCTGATTTCATGACTGCATTCTATCCAGGGAAGGTGGGTATTTAACAAATAAGCAAATAAAATTATTAATTTTGATTAATTAAGTTGCTCTAAAGAGTATAAAACATAATAATGGGAGCAGGGCAATGATATGTCAACTTCAGGGGCCAAATGTGTCTGGAAGATGATATCTGGACCTTAAAGGACAAGGGGAATGGTATTTCAGGCAGAAAAATAACAAATGCAAAGGCCCTGAAGCCAAACCTGAGGATGCATGTTTCACGGGTCTCTGGAGCCTGGTGAACAAGAGGAGATGGTGTAAGACGACTTGAGATAATTAGGAGAAGCCAGGTTGGATTTTGTTTTCTTTCGCTTTTACTGAAAACAAAATCCAACATGCCTCCTGGTCATCTAATGTGAACAGACGACCTTTGGAAAAGTCCGTGATGCTGAGAAAGATTGAGGGTCAAAGGAGAAGAGGGCATCAGAGGATGAGATGGCTGGATGGCATCACTGATGCAATGTACATGAACCTGGGCAAACTCCAGAAAATGGTGAGGGACGGGGAGGCCTGGTGTGCTGTGGTCCATGGAGTTGCAAAGAGTCCGGCTTGACTGGGCAATTGAACAACAGCAAGTACTGGATTTTGTTAGCCAGAGTAAGGGGTAAGATTTTGTTCTAAAAACAGTGAGAGAACATTGAAAGGTGTTAGGCTGAAGGTGATGTACTCTGGTTTATGTTTGGAAGACTGCTCTCTGGCTATCATCTTGGATGCTACTGCCCTGGTTCAGGTGAGATCTGAGAGTGCTTCATGCCAGACTGGTGAGGATGATGACACTGAAGAAGTGTTCAGTGAAGGAGATACGTTCATGGTGAAGCTGATGTGACTTATGGACTTACTGAATGTAGATCATGGAGTCGCACACATGCCACATGCAGTAATCTCAGGTAATACAATAAAGCCAACAAAGCCTTAGCTTATTGGTTGTTTGTGTATATGCAAATGATTCGACAGCTGGTAAGGTTGTAGGAGCATGAAGGCTCAGGTAAACAAAGGCTTCCAGACATAAGGTGCGCTTTGGGTTATCAGGGCTCATGGAGTTAGGATTTTAGTCAAATATACTCAGCTCTCTATAAGACTGGAGATTTCCAGCTCATAAAATTATATATACATAAATTCTGTTGAAAGGGTATGATTCTGTTGCTAAGGAGAAAAAAAAAGATATAATGAGTACATAAATGCATAGCCAATAAACCCCAGCATTCTTGCTTCATGTGGCTATTCTGTGAGTATATTTTACATACGTTGTTGAGACTTGCATTCTCTTTTGTCCCTCAAGTTCTTATTCCTGATACAGTACTAGGCATATAGAAGGTGCTAGGTAAGTATTTACTGAATAAATCTTAAAATATTTTAATCAGTAAGATAAGCATGGAGAAACAATTTATATCTCTTAAAAATTTCTCAAAAATTATCTTAAGTGACTTCCTTGGTGGTCCACTGGTTAAGAATCTGTCTGCCAGTGTAGGGAACAATGGTTTGATCCCTGGTCCAGGAAGATCCCACATGCCTTGGAGCAACTAAGCCCGGGTGCCACAGCTACTAAGCCCATGCTCTAGAGCCTGCAAGCTGCAGCTATGAAACCAGCATGCCTAGAGCCCTTGCCCTGCAACAAAAGAAGCTACTGCAAGGAGAAGCCCGTGCACCACAACAAAGAGTAGGACCTGCTTGCTGCAACTGGAGAATGTTCATGCACAACAATGAAGACCCAGTCTGGCCAAAAATTTTTTGAAAAAAGATAACTAGGATTGCAATGTGCTAAAATGATAACAACAGACTGGTTCCAAATAGGAAAAGGAGTACATCAAGGCTGTATATTGTCAGCCTGTTTATTTAACTTATATGCAGAGTACATCATGAGAAACGCTGGGCTGGAGGAAGCACAAGCTGGAATCAAGATTGCCTGGAGAAATATCAATAACCTCAGATATGCAGATGACACAACCTTTATGGAAGAAAGTGAAGAAGAACTAAAGGGCCTCTTGATGAAAGTGAAAGAGAAGAGTGAAAAAGTTGGCTTAAAGCTCAACATTCAGAAAACTGATATCATGGCATCTGGTCCCATCACTTCATGGCAAATAGATGGGGAAACAGTGGCTGACTTTATTTTTGGGGCTCCAAAATCACTGCAGACGGTGATTTCAGCCATGAAATTAAAAGACACTTATTCCTTGGAAGGAAAGTTATGACCAACCTAGACAGCACATTAAAAAGCGGAGACATTACTTTGCAAACAAAGGTCCATCTAGTCAAGGCTATGGCTTTTCAAGTGGTCATGTATGGATGTGAGAGTTGGACTATAAAGAAAGCTGAGCACTGAAGAATTGATGCTTTTGAACTGTGGTATTGGAGAAAACTCTTGAGAGTCCCTTGGACTGCAATGAGATCCAACCAGTCCGTCCTAAAGGAGGTCAGTCCCAGGTGTTCACTGGAAGGACTGATGCTGAAACTGAAACTTCAATACTTTGGCCACCTGATGTAAAGAACTGACTCATTTGAAAAGACCCTGATGCTGGGAAAGATTGAGGGCAGGAGGAGAAGGGGACGACAGAGGATGAGATGGTTGGATGGCATCACTGACTCAGTGAACATGAGTTTGAGTAAGCTCTGGGAGTTGATGAAGGACAGGGAAGTCTGTTGTGCTGCAGTCCATGGAGTTGCGAAGAGTCAGACATGACTGAGCGACTGAACTGAGCTGATTACAAAGCTGTAGTGTTCCAACAGCCTGATGCTGGCATAAAATTGCTTGTAAGGACCAACAGAGCAGAATGGAAAATCCAGGAGTAAACCCATGATACACACAACATGACCTTTGATAGGGCACCAAAAGCACACAGTGGGGAGAAAAACAATCTCTTTAATAAATGGTGTTGAGAATATTGGATATCCACATGCCAAAGAATGAAACAACAGCTGTCTTATACCACTCAAAAAAAAAAAAAAAAAAAAAACCAAACTCAAAGTGGATTGAAGACTTAAATGTAAGACCTACCTAAACACATAAAACTCCTAGATGGAAACATAGAGGAAAAAAATCTCCTTGACACCTTTTTTTTTTTTTTTTTTGTATATAATACACCAAACACACAGACAACTACAGCAAAAATCAACATGTTGGACTACATCAAAATTGAAAAGCTTCTGCATAGCAAAAGAAACAACAGAACGAAAAGGCAGTCTGTGGAATAGGAGAAAATGTTTACAAAGCATACATCTGATAAGGAAATAATATGACTCAACAATGACAACAATTCTAATCTTAAAATAAGCAGAGGACTTGCATAGACATTTTTCCAAAGAAAATATACAAACGGCCAACAGATACATGAAGATGTGCTCTATCATTAATCATCAGGGAAATGAAAACCAAAATACAATGAGACATCACCTCTCACCAGCTAATGAAAGGATCACAGAAATGTAGTGTAGTATATAAAGTCATGTTATTCACTCATGAAAAAAGTATTCAGATACTGTCTGCTGGTTGTCCTCAGATGTCCAAGAAAATTGTTTTGAGCCAGATCATGCTCCCCAAAATTCATATGTTGAGACCCTAACCACAGTATGTCAGAATGTAAGGCCTTTATTTTTTTTTATTTTTTATTTTTTTCCATTTATTTTTATTAGTTGGAGGCTAATTACTTTACAATATTGTAGTGGTTTTGCCATACATTGACATGAATCAGCCATGGATTTACATGTATTCCCCATCCTGATCCCCCCTCCCACCTCCCTCTCCACTGGGAAGACCCAGAGGGATCAGGTGGAGGTAAGGCCTTTAAAAGAGCTGATTAACTTAAAATGAGACTATTAGGGTGGGCCCTAATCCAATCTGGCTGCTGCTGCTGCTAAGTTGCTTCAGTCGTGCCTGACTCTGTGCGACCCCATAGACGGCAGCCCACCAGGCTCCCCCGTCCCTGGGATTCTCTAGGCAAGAACACTGGAGTGGGTTGCCATTTCCTTCTCCAATGCATGAAAGTGAAAAGTGAAAGTGAAGTCGCTCAGTCGTATCCAACTCTTAGCGACCCCATGGACCGCAGCCCACCAAGCTCCTCTGTCCATGGGATTTTCCAGGCAAGAGTACTGCAGTGGGTTGTCATTGCCTTCTCCGCCAATCTGGCTAGTGTCCTTATAAGAAGAGGAGATGAGAACAATGAAAGAGGCACCAGGGATGCAGACACACAGAGAAAAGGCCACATGGGGACACAGCAAGGAGTTGGTCATCTGCAAGCCAAGGAGAGAGGGCCCAGGAGAATTCAAACTGCAACATCTTTCTCTTAGACTTCCAGGCTCCATTAATGTGGGGAATACATTTCTATTGTTTAAGTCATCCAGTCTGTGCTATTTTATTATGGCAGCCCTAGAAAGCTAACACAGTAAAAATGGGAAAATGCAGAGGAATTTCCTCCCCTTTTTTTTTTTGGCAAAAACAATGGGACCCAGGGTGGTGGAGACCAAGTAGCCCCAGAAGGTGGTTTGAGGTAGTGACAAGGTAGCCACTTTCACCATAATGAACCACAAAATTTTGATCAGATGATTCTTGCCCACAGACTCTATGGTGGCAAACCGATCATGGTATCCTTTGGAAGAAAGTAGGTGGCCCTCTAAAGTACCACTTGACCTACCTAAGTTGTAAAATTCTAGGTCAGCAAGGCAGAGATTGATTCAAGAAACTATAATAGGGATTTACTGCCTCTTACCCAGGTCTCAGAGCCCCTTGATTGACACAGAGGCTAGAGCCTTTTAAGAAAGGTCCCCGCGAGCGTAGCCACAAATAAATCTTCCTCCAAGACTTTAGTGAGGGGACTTATTTACTGGGGTAACTATGACTAAGGGAAGTGGAAATGTTCTGAAGTTGGGGAGTTATTAAATACCAGCCTGGAACTGACAAAAATGCCACCAGAGTGTATAGGTCAAAGTGGGGCCTGTGAAAGTCAGTTGATCAGAGGGGAGTCTTGATTCACATCAATCTCACAGTGGGCTAAGCATGACTGTAGATCCATTCTGTGGCTGTTTCCCAAGTCCAGAATTTATGGGAGATTTTTTTTTTAATGGTTGTATATTTTAAAAGTTTATTGATAAATTTCTGTCCTTTTTTTGATTATATAACATAATTTGAGGCTGTGTTGCTAAGTGTGTTCATGTTTATTAGATAAGAGCTAGTATTTAGGAAGGGCCAAGTGAAAGAAGGTGGTATCAGTGGTGAAGAATCCACCTGCCAATAGCAAGAGATGAAGGTTTGATCCCTGGGTCTGGAAGATCCCCTGGAGAAGGGAATGGTTACCCACTGCAGTATTTTTGCCTGGAAAATGCCATGGATATAGGAGCTTGGCAGGTTACAGTCCATGGTGTTGCAAAGAGCTGGACATGGCTGAGCACACTTGCATACATATGCATAGGTAAAAGAAACCTTTGGAATGCCTCTTCCCTATGCCCTGACTAAAATTGTACCTCATAGCAACCTATATCTTTGGGGGAATTGCAGAGATTAGTGGCACTGCCAAAGAGCTGAAAGATAAAGGGTGTTGACTCCTCCCCATCTGAATTCACCTGCCTGTTTGAACAAATATTGCTGTGGTGTGGAACAAGCAATTGTGTTGTTATTTGCTTAATAACCAGAGCAGGCTGTTGCTGGGCAGGCTAGCTTTCTTTGCTAATCACACAGACATGGGCCCAGGCCCTCACTGCTCTTTAGTAGATCATTTTTAAATTTTATGTTCATTAATTAATCTATTTGGGTGAACCAGGTCTTAGTGGTGGCTTGTGGAGTCTTTTTAGTAGTGGCATGCAAACACTTAGTTGTGTCATGTGGGATCTAGTTCCCTGATCAGGGATCAAACCCGGGTCCCCTGAATTGGGAGCATGGAGTCTTCGCCACTGGGCCACTGGGGAAGTCCTTCTCACTGCTTGTTATAAGGTTTCATCTGCACCTTGAGGATGCCTGGAACTGCTCCCGTCTTCTTTGAAGCTTGCTGGCGTGCACGTTTTGGAGCCTGCTTCTCTCTTTGTTGGTTAGAACCTATTTGCTTTCCTTCTTTAAGGTTCCTCAAAGGTTATATTTTACTGTTACTTAGTTTTCATGGCAATTATGGATTTATTAATTCTTGGTCGGTTCTGGGTATTTTCAATAGAAAGGTAAGTTGGAAACAAAAGCTCTGTCTGTCCCTGATTAGGAAATTTCTCCCTCATTTTTTTCTTTATCTAATGCATAGATTTAGTAATTTAGGTCCCATGTGCATTGTATTATGAGTATTTTCTTCATAACTTAATTTTCAATGGTAGAATGGCAAATATTTAAATATGCACACTAGTGCATTTAACTGTAATGTTGTCACTGGAATGTTTTTAAATCTTTACTATTTTAATGTTTCTAAAATGAACAATTTTCTTTAAAATGATTTCTCACATTTATGATTATTTCTTTAGGATTCTTATAAGAGAAATCATTTTAGCAAACTCTCTGAATGTTTTAAGACTCTTGTTACATATTGCCAAATTGATTTCCAAAAAGTGTGACTCCAGACTTCTGATTAGCTAGCTGTATATACAAACATCCATCTACATTTCTTGCTAGCATTTGGGATTATGCTAGAATTTAAAAAAATGAACCAGATGGAGTTTTAAAAATACATTCTTTATTCTTGTAATGACTCTATGATGAGCAGCTATTATCAAACAGACTGTTCTAAGTGTCGGGGATACAGTGAGGAATAAGGTAGACAATGTATGTGCCCCTAAGCGCTCATAGAATTTGCTTTTTGGGTACAAAAGAGGGAGAGGAAGGGATATAGACAAAGAAAATAATAAGTAAGTTAGGAATATAACTTAGGAGTGACCCACCATATGGAGAAAAATAAAGGGAGAAACGGAACGAAGTGCATTATTGCTACTCATCAAGTACTTTTAAACTTCTAATTCTCGAGGCCTGTAGTTGGCTGGAGCCATCTGAACACTTCTGCTCAGTAAGGTTTGACTCAAAGTGACCTGTGTCATTTTTGAGCTGAGCATGTAATAGTCAATGAGAGCCACTTCTAGAAGAGGCCTCTGTTTCTCAGACACAGTCACGGTTTTGTATCACCTTAGGTCTGGTCTAATTAGACCGAGAGTGCTAACCAGAGCCTTCACCTGAACTATAGTGACATACAGTAAGAATAAAAACCATTATGATTTTAAGCTTCTGAGATTTTAAGGTCGTTTTAACATAAAAGTGGTGTAATATATTTTGCTGCTTTTTAAAAATTCCATTTATTGACTGTTACTGACAATGAGCATTTTTTTAAATCAGTTACCAACCTGTGTTTCCTCTTCTAGAAATTGTCTATTCATATCCTTTGCTCATTAATTTCTTTCTCATGAGCACTGGTATTTTTCTTATAAATATAACAGCAATTTATAGATCAAAGATTTCAACTCTTTGTAACATGTGTTATACATAGTTTTCAAGTTTATTGACTTTCTATTAATTTTGCTTAATTGCTGTATTTTTATAATTGGGATTTTATAGTTCTGAAAATATTCTTAGCAATTCCTGTTAATTTTGGATATATACAGTGACATGCATAACACATACAGCTAGATTTGAAATCTAAGGTAAGACATTTCCAGAGGGACTAAAGTAACCAGAAGCTTGTGAAAAGTAAACATGATGTGAAAGGCTCAGCTCTCATACAAACAAAAGAAAAGCACTCATTGATGGAAATGGACTCACTTGCAATCGCTCAGCATGAGCCCAAAGCCTCAGAGAATACTCTGTCAGGGGTAAGAGCCGTGATGTCATCTGTTTCCTAGTGCCCCTGAGATAAATCTGCTGACCATCAGCAGCTCAGCTGAATACAGTTTCTTTCTGTGGCTGTGCATTGATTTATATAATTTTTAAGGGATAACTTCCCTCTGCCTCCTGCCATTCCTAGATTTTGAGGGAGGGAAAGTAATGGGCTTGAGTAGTTTTGTTGCATGACATCAAATTTTGTCTATGAAAAAAAAAATGAAATATATTCATTGAGATCAATATGTGTGCTTGTTGTTGCTCAGTTACTAAGTTGTGCCTGACTTTTTGCAACCCTGTGGACTGCAGCATGCCAGGCTTACCTGTCCTTCACTATCTCCCAGAGTTTGCTCAAACTCATGTCTATTGATGCCATCATATTGATGTCTGGTGATGCCATCCAACTATCTCATCCTCTGCTGCCCCCTTCTCCCCCTGCCCTTAATCTTTCCCAGCATCAGGGTCTCTTCCAGTGAGCCGGCTCTTTGCATCCGGTGGCCAAAATATTGGAGTTTCAGCTTCAGCATCAGTGCTTCCAATAAAAATTCAGGGTTGATTTCCTTTAGGATTGACTGGTTTGATCTCCTAACTTGTCAGTGGGAAAGTAAATCCAAAGTAATAGCTAAAAACTTAAATACAACCACATTACAAGCAAGGGAGATTATAGTGAAGTAGTTGTGTGTAGGTAATATAGAAGTTCAATACCATTTTATTCCCAATTTTAAATATTGGTTTTATTTATTTGTTAGTTTTCACGAAGTGATCTATCAAGCGTGGAGTCAATTTTCTCATATTTGGCAATTGCTTAAAATACCTAAGCATCTTACATCATTGTTCTTTGGCCCTTTGACAGGATTACTCACTACCACTTCGTACTATGCTATTCTTAGTCAGGAAAGAAAATTGAGCCATCAAGCACATGATCTACTCCGGGACAGCAGGGATTCTATTGGTGGTGTGCATGGGTTCATGTGTCTCTTTTATCATAGTCTGTGAAGCATAAGTCCTTCACTCAAAGTAGGAGTTTAATACATGCTTATTAAATTAATAAGAAACAGTGTAAAGTGGAAATTTGACTTTGAGAATTTTTACTAAGGATAAGAATGTCTCCAATGTATTTTGTCTTAGAATCACTATCCTCTACCCTGAATACCTTTCTAAATGGAAGTGAAATCAATGAAACAAACTTAAGTCAGTGACAGTTCTTGAAGAGTCTCTGAACAAGAAACCATCCTGTGCAGAGTGGTGGCAGGCACACATACATGCAGACACTGTATCCCTGCTCCGAAAGAGATGAGGACGTCTTTAAGTGTAACAGCAGTGTTATATTAAGTACTGTGATTCCAGTGTCTACATCCTTGCTGGGTTGTAGGTGCTGACCAGTTGTTGATGAGTAAAGAAAAGAATGAATACATATGGAAATAAAAGTAATGAATTAATCCTACTCAGAACTGTGCATTTTATGTGTGTGTGTGTTTGTGAAAAAAAAAAAAAAAAAGAGAAAATGAATGAGATACTCATGTGATAAGGGGTGTAGTTTCCTCTAATAGTGTATGAATTAAACTTCTTTGACAAAATAGAGACAACCTGACTTTCCCCTTCATAAGAGGAAAGATAGAAATTTAGGCATAACATTTCTTTTATTCTTTCTTGAATATATTAATTGGGATAGGTGAGGGGGATGTTCATAAAATAAATTTGAATCTTGATAGCTAGCGGTTAGGTGTTCAGATAACATTGCCACAAAAAGAAGTCCTCTTTGAGGAACCGTATTTGCAAATTCTCTCTCGTTTCCCATTCTGTGCACTGTGGGGTTAATATAAGTTCACACCATTCATTTTCAATAACAAGTATTAGTTTAAAAAAAAGTTATGAGTTAAAGAATCTGGACTGTTAGGTTTTACTTTTTTTTTCATATAGTCTATTTTATCTTACTTTTCCTCTCTGCTCCAGATCATTCTGAAATTTATCTGTCTTTCACGTTTGCTGAGAAAGAAAAAAAAAAATGCATGGACTCATAAGTCTTCCAAAACTATGCATAAATTTTACATTTTCTATGAACCAACACCTACAACTTAAAAAAGAAAATCATAGACTTCAAGAACATGGCATGCAATGTCAGAAACTAAGTTTAAAAACAATTTTATTTTTTTTCACCTGATGCATGCTGAACTAGTCCAATCTGTTTATTGCCTACAAAACTTCTTGAAAAGGGAAAAAACTAAATTCTGCTTGAAGAGATGCATGCACTTAGTTGTATATATGATATAATCCAACAGGAAGTACCCAAAGAGCTTCTCAAGAAATTTCCTTTAAATGTTAGAAACTCCCTTGTTCTCACTTTCCAGATTATGTCTTTAAAAGTCTTTATTCCTGAAAATGAACCATGGGGTTTAATTTAGAAGTCTCTTGTTCAGATTGTTCAATTAACGAGCTAATTGCTTACATTTACTAGAGTAGGAAACAGTAACCCACTCCAGTATTCTTGGAAACTCCATGGACAGAGGAGCCTGGCCCTTGGACTGCAAGGAGATCCAGCCAGTCCATCCTAAAGGAGATCAGTCCTGGATGTTCATTGGAAGGACTGATGCTGAAGCTGAAATTCCAATACTTTGGTCACCTGATGCAAAGAGCTGACTCATTGGAAAGGACCCTGATGCTGGGAAAGATTGAGGGCAGGAGGAGAAGGGGACGACAGAGGATGAGATGGTTGGATGGCATCACGGACTCAATGGACATGGGTTTGGTTGGACTCTGGGAGTTGGTGATGGACAGGGAGGCCTGGCATGCTGCAGTCCATGGGGTCGCAAAGAGTCAGACATGACTGAGTGACTGAACTGAACTGAACTGAAGTAGGAAATGATAACCCACTCCAGTATTCTTGGAAAACTCCATGGACAAAGGAGCCTGGCAAGGTACAGTCCATTGGGTTGCAAAGAGTCAGATAGGACTCTTTGTGCATTTTGTGTGTGTATGTGTGTGTGTGTGTGTGTGTGTGTGTGTGTGTGTGAAAAAACAGAGAGAGAGAGACAGAGAGAAAATGAATGAGATACTCGTATGATAAGGGAACAACGCCTATCTGACTTTACTGCAAAAATGGAAAAGTAGGCTTTGGTTTCTTCTCTTCTATTTGCTAACAGCCCATGTTGTTTCTACATTCAAAGTAAGGTACTTACCTTCTTGTTACCTTGACATAAACATAATTTTTTTCCAAGTCAATTCAATGAAAAACAAATGACAACAAATCAAAAATGGAAGAAGGATGAAAAGGGGGAAGCAAAGGAAATAGATAGAGGGAAAAGAAGAAATTCTTAGAAATACATCCTTAAGTGGATTTTCTTGTCTTCGTAATTTATGTCATTTATAAGGGCTTCATATAAGTGCCTTTCAAACTTACCCCTGAAGAAGCAGGCATTCTCAGGTATTCACATTGTATGGAATGTTCTAAATATTTTATTATAAAATTTATCAGACTGAAAATGGGGACAAGGAACACTCGATACTACTTTTTTTGAATTTGGTGACATTTTATGGAAAAGAAGTTAAATTTTTACAATTAACCAGAAAATGGCAGGTATATGACAATTCTAAGATGAGATTTCTCCTGTTTTTTAGAACTAAAACTATGAAAAGTATTTCATGATTCTATCTTACTTTTCATACTGATATATTTCCAAAATATCTGCTGTCTTGATTGATACATGTGACCTCAGCTGTCTAAGTAGCTAATTACATGGGGCACATCTATTACTGCTGTTAGAAATCTGTACACTTTACATTAAAATGGCATTTGGGTTACCCATCAAAAAGAGCTCTAAAAGCCAGAAAATGTTTCTAGTAAATCTCTTTTAAGCTTCTCTATAGGTAACTTTCTAAGCTGGATTTTTTGGCCCAGACTATGGATAAAATTCTTTAGTTATTTCTAACCTGTCTGCTTGTCAATCAGGATGTAATATTCCTAAATTCAAAACACAAAGCCCACAGTTTTCCTTTGTGATATGGGTGGTTAATCATATTTCAAAGAACATAATACAAATTCAATAGTGGGAAAAGGAGAATAAATTTAACTACAGGAGGATAGCTTCTTAAATACATAAACAGTAGGAGTTATTTTAAAATGTATCTTTATTCTATCATTCATATGTGGCTAATGAGATGGCTTATGTGTGTGTGCTCAGTCGTGTCCAGCTCTTCACAACCCCATGGACTGTAGCCCACCAGGCTCCTCTGTCCATGGGATTTTCCAGGCAAGAATACTGGACTGGGTTGCCATTTCCTACCTCAGGGGATCTTCCCGACCTGACCCAAGGATTGAATCCATGCTTCTTGCATCTCCTGCATTGGCAGGCAGATTCCTTCCCACTAGCTCCACCTGGGAAGCCCAAAGAGCTAGCTTATATTAGCCATATATTAAGTAGTTTAAGATACTAACAATGTCATGCCTGAGCCAAATGGAAAAAAAAAAGCAGTCCCCTGTATGCACTTACCAAATATCCTCTCATATTTTGAACCAAGTGGTACAAATTAATAAATATTTCCAATAAAACTATATATATAAACCCTATAGTTGGACAATTTGTTTGCATGTCATTGTCAAGCCTCGTAAATCCTCCCCAGGAGGGTCTGAGGGGACATGGAAGATGGAGAGATTCTGGGCCCAGGAAAAAAATGCTCTTGTTACATAGTGATGCTGGGTCAGAAAGCAAGCAACAATGCAGTGTATTTAGTTTTGACATTTGGTTCCTCTTGGCACTTTTTTGCATTATTTTTGATTTTTTGAAATATTGTGTTAGATATTATCTATCTTGATTACTGTTTTTTTTTTATCACACCCTTAATTTCTTTCCTGAGATAAATGCCTCATTCACTTTACCCTCTTTCCAGCTCCCAAAATTGCTAAAGCTCAAGCAATAATTGCATCCCTAAAAAAGCCTTAAAGAATTCGATAAAATAGAAGAGCTATCAGACAACATGATAAAAATATTTAGGGGCCAACACCCATCATTTTTGTTGGTACAACAGGGCCATCTCCTCACTGGTGATTTAACCAGGAGAGTTTCTAAAATGCTTGAGCAGATCATGAACTGCCATTAATTTGTCAATCAGTCCCCACACACTCCCCAAAGTCCTGAATTTCGGCTTTGTTTTCCACAGCTAAAGGAAGCTTGGCTATAAAGGAGCATTGCTCTACCATGAGATCCTGCACTTAAATATTTTCTAAAGTTAACTGACTGATGAGAATGCTTAATCTCATCCTCTATGGATCCCCATGATAAAGGATTCAATTTAATCTTGCCTAAAGGATGGAGGCTGTTTGTTTAACTCTCTTTTCTCAAGTGGGAGGAATTAAAGCTTTAATCTCAATGCAGAACCAAATTAGCAGGAATGTATCCCCAATTCGGTCCCTTACTCGCTCCGACAGCTCCCTGAGCACACAGTCACTTGTCCTCTAAGTCATCTCACTCTCCCCTCTCGCATTGTGTGTTCAAATAAACCTGCAAAGGGGCGAGAGGGATGCTGGTATCTTTTCCTCTGATAATGGATAATTGAGCTCAATATCATTTTATCACCAGCCCCTGTGATTTCCAAATAGCCTTAACAGGTTGCACTGTATAAAATCAAGCTAGGGAATGATTCTTTTGAAAATTAGCATGTTCAATCAAAATCTAGCCAGCTTTCCTTTTTCAAAGCATCTGTTGTCATTTCAAATTCATGAACCACTTTAGCACTGTCTGTGACATCAATTGGCTTTTGAGCTATAAGTTCCTAGTATATTGAGCAATGTATTTTCTACTGAATGTTAGTAAAAGGCAGTAACGGTCTTTGATGGCTTATCAAAGTGTTTTAATTAAGCTCTTTTTTCATAATCATTTTTTTGTGGTAAGCTTTGGCATTTCAGCCTAGAGACATGGGGGAATATATCCCGTAACAACGTACAGAAAAACCTGAACAAACTTTTTGGCCAACGCAATAGTTGGGTAGATATAAGCCTTACAGCTTTGTTCTGCCCTCCAGTTAACAAGTCACCCTTAAGGTTTAAGAAGACTATGGAGGAAAGGTCCGCAGTTTCGGCCAGCTGTGTTTGTGTGTGCTCCTCAACAGATTCAAGTTTTGCAGTTAAAATTCATGGACAGAAATTCTTCATATATAAAGAGTCAGTTAAGAAATTAAAAATTAATTTAAATTATAGAAGTAATATATTTTTGCTCTTTTCATTTATGCTTTTTCTTTTTTACCTAGAAAGGGAGTACCTGCTATAATAGATGAGGGCCTCTCAACTGTAGAGTATTTAAAAAATGCCACATCTGCTTGTTAAAAATACAGACTTCCCAGCCTCATCCCTCAGAGCTTTTGACACTTTTTCAGTAGACTTAGACTCAGCCTTGGAACATGCATCTCAGCTGATTATGATACAATTAGTCCAAGGATCTCAATTTGAAAATAAATTATACCCATTTTGATAATGACATTTAGCACACAGAAGAACTCAGCAACCTATTAAGTCTTATTCTGCCTTTTCTTTATTTCAGTTTTCAGTTGTGCTACCTTTAAGGAAACTAAATGCTAAAATGAACAAGCCCAGAATTCTAATTTGAAATCATTTATAGAAATTGTTCTTTTTTTTTTTCAGGGAAAGAAACACATTTTATTTTATTTTTTTTTGCAAAGACTAAGTTTGATTTGACTTTTTCTTGTGGAAATATTTTGCTTTACAGTCTTCAAGTCACAAATGAATGTCAAGGGGAAAATGCAATGCAAGTGTCACAAAAAATTATTTCCAGCAACTGTCTTTCTAGAATGTGTCTACTCCCAAGAGTGAACAATACCTATAGTAGAAAATCAATTTCTATTCCTACAGAGATAAGTATAAATTGGTAAAAGCTCATAAAACCTGAGCTTGCAATAAATTAAGCTTAACGAAATTGAGTTATAGTCAAAAAAGGATTTAGTTAATTCTCTAAAAGACATGCTTAAAAAATAAACTAATTCTGTATTTTTTTTTCCAATCACGCTATATGCAATTAATACAAAACCCCTTTGTGACATAGTTAAAAATTAGAATTGCTGATTTAAATAAAAGCAATATTTAATAAATAAATAAAAAGATTGAAATAAAATAAGATTTAATTTGAAATCCATATGCATTTGTCTTGGTCTCAAAATGTCAGGAAAGAATACACTTTGCTAAAGTATTTAGTGTTGATATTTCTTCCAACCTTTTTCAGTAAGTAAAGAACCATATTCTCTGTGTTAGGGAAAATTATGTTTTTCTATAAATGCATGTAAAATACTTCCCTGTTATCAATATATAATTTGTTAATCTGTGCATGTTATATGGTCTAATCAAGAAATCTCTACCCTTATTATATTTATTTGTCAACACAGTGTCCCCTTGTACCTGTCTTATGGGTGATTTCTGTTGATTTTGAAGTATCTTTATAAAACACTGTTGACCAAGTCAATATGTGGTATATTTTAAACATGGCTACAGATTTTCAGTCCTGCTAAGGATTTACAACTTTGGAATCCTGGGCCTAACAGAGGAGCCCATATTATGAGTACAGTTTAGGTAGATATGCTTTGGGATACCCACTTGCTTTTGTTTGTTTGTTTCTAAGGGCAAAATATAAATGCCACTAGAAATAACAAATATTTCATGTTATAAATGACTTAATCTGAGTTAGGATTTAAGATTTTTCTTTTTTCCCAAGAGCAGTTTTCCACAGGTGAGTTGAAAAAGCATTTGAAATTGACATCTCTTGTGAGATGTCTATACACGTGTGTGTCTATGTGTGCATGAGTGGGCAAGTGTAGATTTGGAAACGACCTGCCAAAAATAATGGATAGTCTGGAGAACATTATAATCATGTTACATTTTATTACTTAATAATTTAGTGTGGGATTTGCAGTGAATATTATGTGTGTGTGTGTGCTGAGTCACCTCAGTCATATCTGACTCTTTGCAATCCTATGGATGGTAGTCTACCAAGCTCCTCTGTCCATGGGATTCTTCAGGCAAGAATACTGGAGTGGGTTGCCATGCCCTCCTCCAGGGGATCTTTCTGACCCAGGGATTGAACCAGAGTCTCTTAAGTCTCTACATTGACAGTCAGATTCTTTACCACTAGCGCCACCTGGAAAGCCTGAATATTATGTGCATTTTTTGCTTATTGTGAGACTGACATTTAGAAGCATCCTATCTAAAAAGCATGATGTTTGCCAATTGACTTGCTTAACACCCTGTCACTGACTTGTAATGCAGAGAAATTATTTTAATAAAATGCATTTATAGGCAGAGAAGCACTCTGTCTTTGTCCGGTGAAGGGTAGTGGCATTCTGTTTGATTCACCTGCAAACTGTGTTTTTCTCCAGTGAGCATGCAATGTCCATAGATCATTGAGTGAACTCACTAGTAACAAGCTGTTTCTACCATCACTTGGGAGTATAAATGCCTGTTGTGTAACTGAAAAATTTAATTTTTGATGTTACTAGCCATTTCCTATTTCTTTATTTCATTTCAGCAAAATTGACAAATACAACACAGAGTTTCATTCTTCCGGTAAAGTGTATATACAGAGAAATAAAAATAACATTTTCCGATTTTATTTATTTGTGTTTTTTAACAGGCTTCCCCGGTGGCTCAGTTGTAAAGAATCCTCCTGCAATGCAGGAGATGTGGCAGGAGTCACAGGTTCCATCCCTGAGTCGAGAAGATCCTCTGGAGAAGGAAATGGCATCCCTCTTCAGTATTCTTGCCTGGGAAATCCCATGGACATAGGAGCCTACAGTGGAGATGCAAAAAGAGTCAGACAGAACGTAGTGACTAAGCAGCAACAACAAATTTACCTTTTTGATTTTTACTTAAAATGATTCTAAAATATTTTGCAGTAAGAAAGAAGGATCATTGTTGACAAAGATGGGCAATGACATTGAAGGCCCAGAGGAGCTAGATAAGAGATTCCTAAGGTGAGGAGCATCTACTTCTGCTTTATTGTTTATTTCAGTAACATCTTCTTCTGCTTTATTGACTACGCCAAAGACTTTGACTGTGTGGATCACAACAGTCTGTGGAAAATTCTTCAAGAGATGGGAATACCAGAACACCTGACCTGCCTCCTGAGAAATCTGTATGCACGTCATGAAGCAACAGTTAGATCTGGATATGGAAAAATAGATCGGTTCCAAATCGGGAAAGAAGTATATTAAGGCTGTATATTGTCACCCTGCTTATTAAACTTATATGTAGAGTACATCATGCGAAATGCTGGACTGGATGAAGCACAAGCTGGAATCAAGATTTCCAGGAGAAATATCAATAACCTCAGATATGCAGATTACACCACCCTTATGGCAGAAAGTGAAGAAGAACTAAAGAGCCTCTTGATGAAAGTGAAAGAGGAGAGTGAAAAAGCTGGCTTAAAACTCAACATTCAGAAAACTAAGATCATGGCATCCTGTCCCATCACTTCATGGCAAATAGATGGGGAAACAATGGAACAGTGATAGACTTTATTTTGGGGGCTCCAAAATCACTGCAGATGGTGATTGCAGCCATGAAATTAAAAAATGCTTGCTCTTTGGAAAAAAAGTATGACCAAACTAGAAAACATATTAAAAAGCAGAGATGTTACTTTGTCAACAAAAGTCCATCTAGTCAAGTTCATGGTCTTTCCAGTGGTCATGTATGGATGTGAGAGTTGTACTATAAAGAAAGCTGAGTGTCGAAGAATTGATGCTTTTGAACTGTGGTGTTGGAGAAGACTTTTGAGAGTCCCTTGGACTGTAAGGAGTTCCAACCAGTCCATCCTAAAGGAAATCAGTCCTGAATATTCATTGGAAGGACTGATGTCGAAGATGAAACTCCAATACTTTGGCCACCTGATGTGAAGAACTGACTCATTTGAAAAAACTCTGGTGCTGGGAAAGATTGTCAGCAGGAGGAAAAAGGGACAACAGAAGATGAGATGGTTGAATGGCATCACCGACTCAATGGGCATGAGTTTGAGTAAGCTCAGGGAGTTGGTGATGGACAGGGAAGCCTAGCATGCTCCATCCATGGGGTCACAGAGTTGGACACGACTAAGTGATTGAACTGAACTGAAGGTGAGGGAGAGTAGCCCAGAATACCTGGTCTCTTGTTTTTCATCTCTTTTTCCCTCTTTTAATTTTATTTTTGTTTTGAGCATCATACCTACAAGGAAAATGTTTGGCTGTTTAAAAGGCTCTTTTAAATATTCAGGATTTCTTTTTGCCTATTTTTATTTAGATTGCTCACAGAGTGGTGAAATAAAATTATTCAGGTGTCAGATGACAGGTGCAGATCCTATGCATGAGGCAGGGACGAGCACTGGAAGAATGGCAGATTTGTGTTCAGGAAAGCGTCCTGGCCAAACATCACAACAGATGCTTCTCAACCTGAACTCGGCAGATTTTCATGCAACACTTTCCTTGGCCCATTTGCTTGGCGAGGCCTTTGTTTAGTTTTGTTTACATGTCAGTTACTCTTGGAAAATTGAGTATTGTGTGTGTCTCTCTCTCCTTTTCCCCTAAATCTGGGATCTTCACCCATATTGCTACTAGATTGCTATTTTACTGTGACATTCATTTATTCTAAAATTGTTTTTACATTAACCCATCCTAATATTCCTATAATGTGCTTACACTGTTAAAAGGAAGGTTTAAGGTAAGGAAAAAATTATTCCTTAAAAATGATTGGCAGATTATATTTTTCTAGATCATTAGCATCTAGTGCTCTGAGTCAGGGGCTCATGAACCACTGGAAAATGTATTTAGTTCAATTGAGGTAATGTTTTGAGGTGTTTAAGAATGGAGGCCTCTGGAGCCAGAATACCAAGTTCAGATCACTTAGGATCATGTCTTCGTGATCTATGACAAGTTACTTGACTTTTCCATGTGTCTACCTTTTTTTTCTAACCCTTACAAAGAGAGAATAATAATAATACATAAGTTATAAGGTTGTTTTAAAAACTAAATGAATAGATACATGTGGATGTATAACTGAATTACTTTGTATACATCTGAAACTAGTGCAACACTGTTAATCATTTATACTCCAATATAAATTAAACATTAAATAACAAGAAAACTAAATGATATAATACCTATAAAATACTTAGATGAGTGCTTATAGATTAGATTCCTTCTACTGCTGTAAAAAACTACTACAAAGTTAGTGACTTTAAGCAATACAAACAAATTTATTATCTGAGTTCTGTAGTTCAGAAGTTGGAAATATGTTTTTCCTTTGGATTGTAAGATCAAGCTAGTCAATCCTAAAGTAATCAACCATGGATATTCATTGGAAGGACTGTCACTGAAGCTGAAGCTTTAGTACTTTGGCCACCTGATGCAAAGAACTGACTCATTGGAAAAGACCCTGATCCTGGGAAAGATTGAGGGCAGGAGGAGAAGGGGATGACAGAGGATGAGATGGTTGGACGGCATCACTGACTCAATGGACATGAGTTTGAGCAAACTCTGACAGATAGTGAAGAACGGGGAAGCCTGGTGTGCTGCAGTCCATGGGTTCACAAAGAGTTAGACACAACTTAGTGACTGAAAAAACAACAACAAAGCTAAAATCAAGTGACTACAGGGCTGAATGTTCCTTGCTGAAACTCGGAAGAACCTGCTTCCTTGCCATATTTTAGCTTCTAGAGGCTACCAGCATCCCTTGGCTCCTGGCCCCTTCCATCTTCAAAGCTGGCTGTGGCTGGTCTCATCTGTCTTATATTATACTGCTGTCTCTTCTGCCTTCCTCTTTCAGATTTAAAAGACCCATGTGGCTGCATTGAGCCTAACCAGTTAACCCAGGATTATCTTTTAATTCTAAAAGATAGCTGATTTACAACCTTAATGCCATCTTCAACTTTAATTCTTTATTGCTGCATAGCCTGATATATTCAAAATGCCAAGGATTAGGACATGGGCATCTTTGGAGTAGCCATTATTCTGCCTAACAGAGTTTGATACATAGTAAGAATTTTAATACATCAACCATTGTTATAACACTTTTGAGAATAAATA
The DNA here is from genome assembly GCF_023699985.2 of Odocoileus virginianus. Classification (NCBI taxonomy): domain Eukaryota; kingdom Metazoa; phylum Chordata; class Mammalia; order Artiodactyla; family Cervidae; genus Odocoileus; species Odocoileus virginianus. The sequence continues at coordinate 59,938,310 of NC_069684.1, forward strand.
TATGTGGATTTTTCTATAGTGGCTGATAGCTTTAATAAACACTGCCAGTTCAAAAATGAATACAGAAATCATTATTTATAGAATAAAATACATGAATTAGAAAGTAATGTATATGCATTGAGGTCAATACTAAAGACGGAATAATCGAAGTAAATCTCTATATGTTATATATGACTTTATTGTGTCCAAAGTGACTTTTTTTCTCTAGAAGTACTTTTTTAATTGAAAAAACTCGATGCATTTGTTTTTTTATCCAATTCTAAACATGCCATCGTATACAGCAATAATGAGAAGTTGATAAAAATTATTGAGCTCTATGCAAAATACATTCATCTGCTTTACTAAATTCCAGGAGAAAAAGATCACTCATATTAAATAACTGAGAGGAGCTGATCCAGGGGTCAGTTCTGGACACAGTGCCAAGTGCTCTCTTTGCTTCTTCATTTTAGGCAAAAGTCACCTGTGGATAAGAAGTGGTTGTCTCACTATATAGATAAGAAATCTGAGGTGTAGAATGGTGAATACCTTAATGAAAGATACACAGCTAATATGATATTGATCAGTTTTCCCAACTTGAAGATCTTGCTTTTCCCTCTACCTCTGCTTCTTCTTTAAAATGCAACATATGTTGATTTTTCTATCTGTACCATTGAATTTCTCATAAGGCACTGCCTAGTCCCCACATAATGAGCTTTTATAACATAACCACACAACCTATAATACAATATTTTAAATGATAGTGGCATTATTTCCTAATGCCCTATTAAGTGAGCCGAAATGACTATTTTAAGGGCAAATAATGTTTTCTATTTAGTAATCAGCATATTCATAATGTTCAGTCAATGCATGTTTTCAATTTCACACCATGTGATTCTCAACTAACAATTTCAAGACAGGGATATTTGTCTTTGTCTCCTTCTTAATGAACTGAATATTTCTAAAAAAAAAAATTATAATGTAATTGTGTTGCTAAGATGGATAAAATTGTTTTCTTTGCAGAAAATATTCTTACCATCCTAAAAGATTGGAATTAGTTCAGGGTGACCCACAAGAGTAATTAAGTTCAATTTGGTCAAACTTTGGTAACTGGTTCTCCTCAAGCATAAAAATTCCACTGAAGATTCTTTTTCCTTTTATTTCCTGTACCTTGCACTTATTTGTATTGTGTCTGCAGTAATCATCCTCTAATAATTGTAAGAGTTTTTAAGTAGCTGTGAGCTCCTTGAAGGCAAAGCCTATAATTTTGTTTTATTCCCATGTGTATTCCCATGTTATGGGACTATAGTAGTATTCTATTCTTTAGGTAAGCAGTTAATAGGTGCATTTTAAAGGAATTTAGCAGGGATATTTACCCAATCCCCTCTCCTCATAAAATCTTTTGTAGTCATAGTAATGCAGTAGATTGAATGTTTTGTCAGTCCCAAATTAATATGTTAAAAACCTCATCCCAGAAAACTGTTGTTTTTTCACTTCCTAGTTGATGATATTGGCCTGGCCAAAAAGTTTGTTCAGGTTTTTACCTAACATCTTGTGGAAAAATCTGAATGGACTTTCTGGCCAATTCAATATTTTTGTTATAGCAACATGGATGAACTGAGAGAGGCAGGTACCCTAATATAGAAATAACAAAGCTTGCTAGCAACTGCGACATCTAGAACATTCTTCAGCTCTCTGCCTTTGAGCCTATTCTCCTTACATCCCCAGCTCCCTTTCAGAAGGACCAAGGCAAACAAAATAGCTTGAAAGGTAAATTACTCTTCTAGAGCTTGGAATTATGGTAAGGAAAAATGTGTCTGGGAAAGCTTCAAGTTATTGCATACATAAATAATTTATGGACAAATCAACAAAATTTATAAATGGTTCAGTGGCAACAGTGGTACACACAGAGATAGATTTTGAAGAAACGGGAATGTGTCTTATATTTGTTGGAAGTGTATTTCCTAACTGTGAAGTGGATTTATGAAACCACAAGAGACAGAAATCTGCCTTGTTCACAGTTCCACCAAAATACATTTTGGAATTAATATGCAGTTGACTTAAACGTTAAAGACAAGGAATAGTTTGCTCTATTCTGTGGGTGGGTTTTAGGGGTCATGATTTCTTATTGAGTTCATGATATAGGAAGTTATTTGTTTCACATATTTCGAGAAAAGCAGAATATTATCAACATGAGAGGATGTTTTAACAACAGTAATGACCCTGCTGAAATTCTCTCTAAATGAGGATTTGTATAGAGAAAGGAAAGAAATGCAAATGAAATGTTGTTAAAGTTCTGTAATCAGAGTTGGAGTATATTTGAGCTTCATTAATTAAGCATTGGGATTCTGGAATCAAAAGAGTTGTTGTTTTTAATAATTTGTCTTTACTGTTATCCTAGACTACTGTATCTTCGGCTTGTTTATCAGACAGAAACTGAACTGCAGTTATTTCCTCTCTCATTATTTCATTGTTTTCTTGTTTGCTAGCTGAATCTCCATAACTCTGGGTTTTTGCCAAAACATTGATGGTGACTAGGGGGATGACTCAAGTAACAGGCTACCTATTTTCTCTGGCATATATCTTAGTACCTGTGTTCACTTTAGAGTTTAGTTGGAAGCATCTCTACTTAGTCCCCAGGTTGTAAGACACATTATCACAGAACCACTCACTCACATCTCCTTAGCTTCTGCAGGACACACCAGACATCCCCCAAAATGATGCCCTGACCTTTTCCTTGCTACAGAAGCTATCCTGTGGTCAAAGAGGAGCTGAAGGATTTGCTCTCTCCCCATCATATGTTAACACTTCTTATCTTCTCTAAAAAGACATCCTACTTGTTTTCTATTTATTTTCCTAGTCATAAATTGCTTAAAAAAGATTGCTGTTAAACTTAAGTTTCCAAATACACCAGAGCTGATTTTATACTTTTGTTCCCTTGACACTGTGGTTCTTTCTTATAATCATACCTGACCTTATAGCCCTCTTTTCAACATTTGTATCGATCATTGAGAATTCTGAGTTCATCATAAAGCTCCTTTTCATTTGCATTAATTTGTGTCTTCTTTTTTATTCCTCACTGGAATAATGTGTGATTATATTAGCATAACTCTTCTAGTCTTTATGAAGTCTTTTTGAGTTATCAATATTCTTAAGTCTCAAGATATACAGGGTCATAAATAGTTTCCTGGAATGTTTTAATGTTTGCTTATTTAAAAACCATGTATTAGTTATTATTAGCTGTTATACATGGTATTTATGAATTTATGGATACAAGTCAAGTAAGGCTATAGTCAATGGACTACAGGTAAATGTTTAGCATCATGTTTCTCAAAGAGGTTCTGTGTGTTGGGGGTAAGGTGGAGACAAAGATGGGTAGTAGTTCCTGAATTCTCCAGTGGAAATATTCACTCCAGGGCCAATTCCATTCAGTAGCATTAGGATAGAAAAGGGATGAGAACTAGTTCCAGGGAAACTGGTGTAAGATGGCTCCAGGGTAGCTCTGATTATATTAATAGTGATTTCATACCTAATCCTAGCCGCACCCCCCCACCCCCCACCTCCTCATTCCCCTGAGTCCTCTAACCAGAAGTGACAAGTTTGGGCTCTTTTAATTGAATTCTCTAACACTGCCATTTTGCTTTCATTACTCCTTCCTTTCAATACTGTTGAGCAACAAGTTCTATTTGTCAATGTTAAGTTTATTTTACTGTTTATGAATATATAGTTTGCATATATATGAATATATAATTCACATATTATTTCCTTATTATTACTTTTCATTTCCTGTGTTTTCCATAGCTTTACTTTAAAATTTAAAATTTTTATTTTTTTCAGTTTTATTTATTTTATTTTATTTTACAATATTATATTGTAATATAATAATATATTAATTGATATTGTAATATAATAAGTCAATTGTATTGGTTTTTCCATACATTGACTTGAATCCACCATGGGTGTACATGTGTTCCCCATCCTGAACGTCCCCCACCCCATCTCCCTCCCATCCTATCCCTCTGGGTCATCCCAGTGCACCAGCCCCGAGTATCCTGTGTCATGCATTGAACCTGGACTGGTGATTCATTTCACATATGATAATTTACATGTTTCAATGCCATTCTCCCAAATCATCCCACCCTCGCCCTCTCCCACAGAGTCCAAAAGACTGTTCTATACATCTGTGTCTCTTTTGCTGTTTCACATACAGGGCTTACTTTTAAAAAGTAATCTATATATATAGATTTTTCAAAAAAATCACATAGTTTTCTTTGTTCTTATGGCTAATTTTTTCTACCTCTTCAAATACCTCCAGAGTACTTTCAAAAGATCAATCATATCATGTGATCTGACAATTCCACCGTTTTCTTGGAATCACTTCTCTTAGAGACTTCTTTTTCTGTCTGAACTGTCCACTCTCTAGTCTTAATGAGTCACTCCCGTTCGGGAACTTTTCTGGCTGCTGCTGTCCTAAGAACTTTTCTTGCTTTTCTCCTAGTTGGCCTATTTGTCTTTCTAAATTCTCTCTTTTCACTTGTAGCATCACCAAAATAAAAAGGCAGCAAAATAGCAGTGAACATGGCCTAGATGGCTGCAGTATTTTTGCTGGTATTTACCTTGAGTTTCACTGCTTCACACCAGGTTGTCTACTGAGTATTACCTGTCATTCTGGGGTCTCCTTTTCTCATCTTCCTCAAGGAGGATACTTCAGTTTCTTTTCACAGTTTGTTCTATTTTCTGATTACCCATGATCTTACTCTATTGGTTTACTTTTTTTCTTTTTTTTTTTTCTGTAGTATATCTTCAAAAAATTTCTGGAGAAAAGGAAATAGTGGCTGTACTAGTTTGCATTCCCACCAACAGTGTAAGAGGGTTCCCTTTTCTCCACACCCTCTCCAGCATTTATTGCTTGTAGACTTTTGGATAGCAGCCATCCTGACTGGCGTGTAATGGTACCTCATTGTGGTTTTGATTTGCATTTCTCTGATAATGAGTGATGTTGAGCATCTTTTCATGTGTTTGTTAGCCATCTGTATGTCTTCCTTGGAGAAATGTCTGTTGAGTTCTTTGGCCCATTTTTTGATTGGGTCCTTTATTTTTCTGGAGTTGAGCTGGAGGAGTTGCTTGTATATTTTTGAGATTAATCCTTTGTCTGTTGCTTCGTTTGCTATTATTTTCTGTGTGTAGATTTCTTAAAAAGCTGGAAATAGAACTGCCATATGACCCAGCAATCCCACTTCTGGGCATACACACCAAGGAAACCAGATCTGAAAGAGACACATGCACCCTAATGTTCATCGCAGCACTGTTTATAATAGCCAGGACATGGAAGCAACCCAGATGCCCATCAGCAGACGAATGGATGAGGAAGCTGTGGTACATATACACCATGGAATATTACTCAGCCATTAAAAAGAATTCATTTGAATCAGTTCTAATGAGATGGATGAAACTGGAGCCCATTATACAGAGCAAAGTAAGCCAGAAAGATAAAGACCATTACAGTATACTAACACATATATATGGAATTTAGAAAGATGGTAACGATAACCCTATATGCAAAACAGAAAAAGAGACTCAGATGTATAGAACAGACTTGTGGACTCTGGGAGAAGGCGAGGGTGGGATGTTTCAAGAGAACAGCATTGAAACATGTATATTATCTAGGGTGAAACAGATTACCAGCCCAGGTTGGATGCATGAGACAAGTGCTTGGGCCTGGTGCACTGGGAAGACCCAGAGGGATCGGGTGGAGAGGGAGGTGGGAGGGGGGACTGGGATGGGGAATACATGTAAACCCATGGCTAATTCATTTCAATGTATAACAAAAACTACTGTAATGATGTAAAGTAATTAGCCTCCAACTAATAAAAATAAGTGGAAAAAAAAAAAGAAAAGGAAATAAATATTTTGAGCTCATGCATATCTGAAAATGCTGTTATTCTACTCTCTCATTCAACTTACAGTTTGTCTGGACATAAAGTTCTAGGCTGAAAGTGATTCTTCATATTTTGGAACATCTGCTATTAAAAATTTGAAGCCATTCTGATTCCTTTCCCTTTTATTTGACCATTTCCCTAGTCTGGTTCTTCATAGCACACACAAATCTACACCTTTGGTCTGAAACATTAAAATAGTTTGCTTTAATGTGAGGTGACCTTCTTATATTAGGATCTCAATAGAATCTCTCAGTCTGGCAACCTTGTTTGAGATCAGAGAAATTTTCCTGAATTAATGTGTTTTACATTTTTCTCCTTTTCTCTTTTGGCAGCATTCCTATTTTTTTACATACTGAGTTTTCCTAACTGCTTTTCAAGTTTTCTTTATCATTTTCTCCCTGTTTTTCTCACTTTCTGAAAAACTTCCTCAACTTTATTCTCTAACTCTTCTATTTAATTTTCATTTATTTTCTTACATTTTTATTTCAAGAAGTTTTTTTTTCCTCCAAATTATCATTTTGAGTATCCACTTCTTTCTTAGACAAAACATCTTTTATGAGATTATTAATAGTATATTTTTAAAGTTTTTTTCTTCCCCCGTGGTGTCTTTTTGTCTTCAGATTTTTCATGGTTTCATTTCTTTGGGTTTCTGTACCTCATGTTAAGAGGCTTTTCTCAGAAGCCTAGTAATCCTTGATTGTCTTCTCCTGTTAAAGAGTGAGGTACTGTAAAGCTGGCTGGGAACTTTAAGCCTGTGAGTGGTGCTTGGAATTACAGAAGTCATGGTGGGTCATTTATTGAAATGCCTGGGCCATTTGTGGGAGATGCCTAAGGTAAGTATGATTCAACATGTCTTCTTGAACTTGTTTGATAGATTCTCACAGAGAAGAATCTTATCTTTGTGGGGCAGCAGCCAGTCAATATTTTTGGAGACCAGTAAGGGAAAAGGCAGGTGTGGGTGAGAGGGGAAGCAATCTGATCATTCAGCATCTAGTCTGCATGTCTGTACTTTATTTTCTGCTTTGGAACTGTGTCCCCACCTCAGTCTTAGGGGGATATTGCAGCCTGTAGAACCTCAGTTTTAATTGTTCCAAAGAATGAAGCTTCTGGGTCTGCTGAGATATGGACAGATGGTCAGATAGTCAGGTATTGGGATGGATTCCAAGAGTTTAGTTTCTTTTTTTTTTTTTTTCCTGCTGGCTTTTGTTGTTTTTATTTATTATTTTTTAGTTAATTAATTTAGTTAAATTGGAAGACGATTACTTTACAATATTGTGCTGGTTTTTGCCATACATTGACATGAATCAGTCCTGGGTGCACATGTGTCTCCACCCTGAGCCCCGCTCCCACCTCCCTCCCTACTCCATCCCTCTGGGTTGTCCCAGAGCCCCGGCTCTGAGTGTCCTGCTTCATGCATCGAACTTGCACTGGTCATCTATTTTATATATGTAATATACATGTTTTAATACTATTGTCTCAAATCATCCCACCCTCACCTTCTCCCACAGAGTCCAAAAGTCTGTTCTTTACTTCTGTTTCTCTTTTGCTGTCTTACATATAGGGTCATCATTACCATCTTTTTAAATTCCATATACATGCGTTAATATACTGTGTTGATGTTTCTCTTTCTGACTGTATGATAGGCTGCAGTTTCTTCCACCTCATTAGAACTGACTCAAACGCGTTCTTTTGTAAATAACTGAGTAATATTCCATTGTGTATACGTACCACAGCTTCCTTACCATTCGTCTGCTGATGGGCATCTAGGTTGCTTCCATGTCCTGGCTATGATAAACAGTGCTGCGATGAACATTGGGGTGCACGTGTCTCTTTCAGATCTGGTTTCCTCGGTGTGCATGCCCAGGAGTGGGATTGCTGGGTCATATGGCAGTTCTGTTTACAGTTTTTTAAGGGATCTCCACACTGTTCTCCATAGTGACTGTACTAGTTTGCATTCCCACCAACAGTGTAAGAGTGTTCCCTTTTCTCCACACCCTCTCCAGCATTTATTGTTTGTAGACTTTTGATGGCAGCCATTCTGACTGGTGTGAGATGCTACCTCATTATTTTGATTTGCATTTCTCTAATACTGTGTGATGCTGAGCACCTTTTCATGTGTTTACTAGCCATCTGTATGTCTACTTGTTTCTTAAATAGCTTTCTCTCAATCCTCAGTAGTTCAGCTCTCCTCCCAGGTGTCCTGTGATTCCCAGTTTCTAAGCCACCTGAAAATTTTTCCTGCAGATTGGATCTGTGTCTGCTTTTCCCACTGCTGATTTAGGGTTTGGCTCTTTAATTTGACTTTGTTTTGTTTTTCCTGCCAGGTCAGCTCAAGTTTCTTCATCTCCTTTTCAGCTTCTAGAAGTTTACTGCTGTGGCCTCCTCCCTGTTTCCTCCATTCTTGTGGGTTCATGTCTAGTTCAAAAAAATACATTTACTGTAGCTTGTGTGGGGTTCGTGGAGGGAACAGATCAGATGCACAGTTAAGCCTGCCGCCTGTATTCAGACGCCCTTTCTCTGAACCTTTTGAAACCTGCTTTTCTAAAGCCCAGAGCTCATTTCTGGTGAGACCCAGGTCTCCCATCTGATGATTATAGCCTCTCCGAGTGCATGTTCATCACATCCCCGAGTTCCTGTCATTTCCACTTCACCAAATCAGTTATCTGTGTTTGCTTGTCATTGTATCCATGGTTACGGTTCCCCTCGTTACTTACTCAGACTTCAGAGAGAAAATAAAAAAGAAGTTCGAGGATGTTTGTGCAAAATATGCTTCCTTTTCTGGTCAAAGGCCTGCTTCAGAGGAGGAGACGGTAGTGATTCAGTGGGAGGATGAAAGGATGGAAGAGTGGAATCGATGCGAATTACAGGAAGTGTCAGGAGCCCCTTACAGCCACCGCAGCTTTGCTGGTGAAAGCTGGCTAATGAGTTTCTTGGAGGCTTAATCTCAAAAAATATTTCTCACTGTCTAGAACTGAGTAATATATATGTGGACAATTTTAAAGATACATGGGTACACTTGTTTCCAGATTATACTAGAAGTGGCACAGAAATCCTCCAATAATTCTAAAGACTTTAAGAAACATACAGAACATTATCTCCTCATGCCTTACAAAGGAGGATGATCTTCAGTCAATACAAAATCACATTTTTCCTATTACAGTGCTTCTGTAGCCTACCCCTTCCCACCTCTATGGACCATAAGGTCCAGAGAAACTTGGATAAGGCATGTGACTCCTTCCTATTGAGTCAACATCAAAAACATCCTGGTCAACCCTCAAGGACATCATAATATTGCTCCTTAAAGCATCCATTCCTCCTAATGAAAATAAACACTATTGTACCCTGCACTGGTATTTGCATAAAGTCTTATTTACTTTCTTCATAGGAAATAAGAGAAGAAAACTATAATCTCCTTATGTAGTCTTGTCTGTATTATGAACAGTAACTTTAGTTTTCAATGGTCAACAGTCTCTGTCCATTCACCTGTGTCTCGTCAAATTCAGCTATTCCTTTGCCAGGCACCTTCTTGGGCTACAAAATCACTGCAGATGGTGACTGTAGCCATGAAATTAAAAGATGCTTGCCCCTTGGAAGAGAAGCTGTGACAAACCTAGACAGCATATGAAAAACAAGGACATGACTTTGCCAACAAAGGTCCGTCTAGTCAAAGCTATGGTTTTTCCAGTAGTTGTGTATGGATGTGAGAGTCGGACCATAGAGAAGGCTGAGTGCCAAATAATTGATGCTTTTGAACTGTGGTGTTGGAGAAGACTCTTGAGAGTCCCTTGGACTGCAAGGAGATCCAACCAGTCAATCCTAAAGGAAATCAGTACTGAATATTCATTGGAAAGACTGATGCTGAAGCCGAAGCTCCAATACTTTGGCCACCTGATGCTAAGAGCCAACCCATTGGGAAAGACCCTGATGCTGGGAAAGATTGAGGGCAGGAGGAGAAGGGAGCAACAGAGGATGAGATTGTTGGGTATCATCACCAACTCAATGGACATGAGTTCGAGCCAGCTCCAGGAGATGGTGAAGGACAGGAAAGCCTGGCCCACTGCAGGTTCAGGGGTCACAGAGTCAGACACAACTGGGCGACTGAACAAAGGTGTGCTCAGGGTGTCTTCTCAGACCCTCTTATCATGGCCTCCACCCCCAGCCACTGTCATCACACAGTCTAATTCACATCTCTCAACCTTTCCCACTACATGCTCCCTCTTGTCTCAAGACCCTTCAGCTTGTGTAGATAAAGATCCACTAGCATCCCAGAGCTCTTTCTCTAGAAGATCACAAGGACATTGCCTAGCCCACAAGAAGAAATCAAGCTTGTGGATAGGGAGAATTACTGGGTTTGAAGTTAAGATTTTAACTCTGTCCAGAAAAAACAAGCCTGTGCCTCCTAAACATCCTGGAACAAGTCACTTCTTGCCTTTGAAACTCAGTTTCTCAGTCTGTAAAAGGGGAATGATCCTTCTCTTGGTAGAAGTTTTGAGATTTAGTAATAGTATTTGTAAAACATGTAGCTCTTTAGCTAGTAAACATGGCTGGACAATTAATAGTAGCGAAGGGGCTTCCTTGATGGCTCAGTGGTGAAGAATCTTCCTGCCAATGCAGGAGACACGGGTCTGATCCTTGATTCAGGACGAGCCCGCATGCCGCAGGGCAACTGATCCCGTGCACCACAAGTACTGAGCCTGTGTTCTAGGGCCAGGGAGCTGAAACTTACATGCCACCAGTTCTGAAGACCTCATGCCCTATAGCCGGTGCTTTGCAACAAGGGAAGCCACAACAATGAGAAGCCTGCACACCGCAACTAGAGTAGCCCCCACTCACCACAACTAGGGAAAAAACCTGTACACAGCAGTGAAGACCCAGGACAACCCCCACCCCCCGAAAAAAGAACAAACTGCTCCTATTCAAAAACAAGCAGCTAAGAATAAATATCATTTATAAATACTAATATAAATTGAGAATTAATTATAACAAAATGTTTATAAATGTAAATCCCCTCCAGATTCCTTCAATAGACTAAATAGTCAAAGGCTATATTTATTTTGTCTCCATAGGTTAAACTTGCAGTCCATATGGTTCACTTCAGTCTCTGTGACCAACGGGTGGAATTGTTTGGCTTGTGACATTTGAGCATGGTTTTGAAAGTTTTTGTGCATCTGAGAACACATTCATTACTGCTAATGGAGTTCAAACTAAGGATCTTTTTAATGGTCAGGCTTGAAGCCTTTTCATTAAAAGATTTACTGTCTCATCAGTCATAGAGTGAATAGCTATGCATTGTTTTGGAATAACTAATAATGATAAACATCTTAGAGAAAAATTTAGTCAGCCTAATGTGCCCAGTAATGAGAAAAGATAATATTACCATTTAACTTTAAAATGACCTTTTCTTCTGTCACCAGCAGTTCATCACAGTTAAAATTCAATTCACTTCTTACCTGGCCACGATGAACAGGTAACATAAAGACCTCTAAAATGGAAAAGCACAGTGGGGGAGTAGTAGGAAGCAACAAAAGACAGGGGAGTCTGTTGGTTTTCTAGAGGATGATATTGAATATTTCCTTATGTTGTTTCCAAGAGTTGTGTAGTTGAGAATGTTGAGTACTCTAGGGAAAGAAAACATATATTTAATACTTATTATATCTCATTCAAAAGGGTAAAAAGCAGAGTAAAACTCAAGCGTTATGCTCAAGAACTTATTTTTTGATGAAACATATGATTATAATGCAGGTTCCCCTGGGGCTCAGCAGTAAAGAATCCCCCTGCAATGCAGGAGTGGCAGGAGACGTGGGTTCCATCTCTGGGTCGGGAAGATTCTCTGGAAGAGGGTATGGCAACCCACTCCAGGATTCTTGACTGGAGAATCCCATGTACAAAGGAACCTGGCAGACTATAGTCCATTTGATTGCAAAGAGTCGGATGCAACTGAAGCAACTTAGCATGCATGCGTGCATGATTGCAATGCAGGGTAATAGGCGCAGTGATACAGGTGAGTTCCAGGTTCTTTGGGTGCATGAAAGAGGGAGCAGCCTCAGCAGAGCACCCAGGGAAGGTTGCATAGAGATTCTGGGAGAACAACATTGAAGGAAACAATTGAATAAACTAATCTGGTAGAAATCTATGTCAAAAGTATAAGTAGTGGTGAAATACATGTTTTAAGGATGAACATCTTGAATTGCTTTGAAACTCTTAAGCAAACCACATCAGCAGAGAAAGATTCAGGGATGTTGGTCACATACACTTGTGTCGATTTCCATTTGACTGGTTCTTGCCAGAGGTAATGTCAAACAAAAATTTAGTTTCTATTTGGATTCATTGTTCTATCAATGCCTGCTTGGTGCTGCAAAGCAGAGCTAATGACTGAATATCAGCGAGAAAGCCACACACTCTGAGAGCAGCCAGACCCAAAGCTTTGCTCTTAAAGCACCGCCTTTTCTCCAAGCCTGCATTTCCTTCATGGATCACATATGGAGCCCTTCTCTCTTACTCTGTATGGCTCTAGCCCTATTTTTCCCCCCACTATCTTTCTTTCTTTGCTACACTTCTGTATATTGATGTCTGCTTCCCACCTGTTTCTTGCCTCCAGGAGGAACAAGATGATGTCCCTCTGTTACACTCAGTAAAGTCTCCAACTATACTGTTCTGGTCCTCTAGCATGCCTGATTTTGGCTGAGAACAGTTAAGAGGATAAAGGATACCTCAGACAAGGATCAGATTGTGGAAAGTGGGGGCAAGAGAGGTGGCTTTTGCTTTATATAGGTGAAGATAGCATCACCCCAGAATCTCCCCATATATGCAACTCATCTTTTTCCTTGCCTTTTTTTTCTTCCCTTTTATTTATTTATTTTTTTCTTCCCTTTTAGAATCACTGTAAAATATATCTTTAAAGAAAATCAAAGTAACATGATAGCCTTCTCACATATTGCTCTACTTTTGCAGGTCCCCTGACATTAAAGCAACTGTCAGCATCAATCTATTCTTCCTGACCTATTGATTTTCTTAATCGCATGGTCTTCCACCCACAGCTACTAATTGCAGCTGTCTGTCACCCCAGCATGGACAGGAGAGCAAAGTCTGGCATTTCAGTGAGTGGGTGTGATGATATGCAAATCTGCAAAGAGGTTCCCCAATGGAACTCTGAATCTAGCTGGTTTGTCCAGAGATCAAGTATGAGTCCCACCTATTTAGCTGCGGGCCTGCCAGCTTAGCGAAAAAGAGAAGCACAAGACTGGCACACTCTTGTTTTAGAGATTGCCTCTTTTCCCCTCTGTCTTGGCCTCTGATGTTCTGTTTCTCTCCAATATTTTCAGCTCTTTTAACTCTCTCTAGTCCTTTTAGGCTGTGTTTTACTCAGAAGGCACAAAATAAGTCTTTTAAGCATCAGAACTATTTCATAAACAAAGCCATATTGAAGCGATTTTGCATATGTTTTTTATTTACTGACGGCAGGGGGCGATATATGCAAAGAAATAAACTGCAGCAATCAGGTAGCCTTTCCAGACACCTGCAGACGTTTATAGTGCCACATTATGGAATTGCTTTAAAATGTATCATTTCTCTCAGAGGCTGCCAAATGTACGATGATGCATGTCCTCACTGAGATATACAGACAGCAAATGTCACACGCATATTCTTCTCATCGAGGACGCAATGTGTTGTAACTAATAATGATTTCTCCAAATCACAGATTAATTGGTGTGAAGCTAATTTGGCGTATCTTAAATACAGCAGAATCTCCTTCACCTGAGTTCATTTAAAATAATAAAACATTTTTTTTGTGGATAATATTGCTCGAATGCCCCTTCTCAATAACACTGCCAGTCTTCCATCGGACCAGATAGATGAAAAGTTAGAATTGACAGGAAAAAAAAAAAGAAACATATCTTTATTTTTCTTTCCAAATAACTGACATATTTTTATTTTTTCCCGCAAATGGTTAAAATGTTGCAGTATCTCACCATATAACTTAGAAAAAAGGAAAAATAAGTCCCGTGGACATGATTCATGTGAATTGTAAGTACAAAAGGTAAAATGTAGTACAGAGCATTGTATAATTGTAAAAGCTTCCTAAAAGAGCTAGAACTACAAACTTTGAAAGGTCAGTGAATATTGAAGTGTTTTGACATATCATACAGATAAAGAGCTTCAAGGACAGGCAATTTGACTTGTTCAAAAAAGGTATTATTTCGCTAAAACATTCACTTTTGATATTTTTCCATATTACAGTTATCTGCAGACTAAATTATACAGGATAGGCATGGAGGACACTTCAAAAAGCTTCTTTTTAGCAAGCAAAGCCGATCTCCAAAATGAATTATCCAAGACTAAGCATTCATTTTTAAGTGCTCAAGTTTTTCCAGATATTCACAAGATGCCAAAGTATATTTGAATGTTTGTTGGGAAGAACAGAACAAAAATCAAATCAGTGAGAGTGATTCATTTGACCCCAGGATCAGTTTATAGAGACTCAAGATTCAACAATCTCAATATGATGTGATATTTTTTAATTTAAAAATACTCAAGAAGTAAAATAATTAAAGCCACCAGTTATTAGTAATGACCCAATCAACTAATGTTGAACCACCAATAAATAGTCATTCATGTTTACTAATGCTCCTTGTAGTTGGAAATTTCTCAGTTTGGAGAGTTTGTAAAAACTGCTATCACATTCAGTATAAAACTGAGCTTACTTTAATATCTTGTAATAAATTAGCCGAATTGTTTACTCATCAAGGAGCTAGCCACCAACTCAATCTTCAGGAAAGTTAAAGAAAAATAACAGACTAACAAAGCAAGAGCAGAAAAAAATTAATACTTTTCATTTGTGATGACTACAGCCAGGACAAAAGAAAAGGATGCCATGACTGCTATTGGTTTTCATTTCTGGAACCTGCAGAGTAGAATTCTGAGCAAGATAGATCAAGAAATAAAACACATTATATCTTAAAAAATACTTACAATATGCTGTAAGATCCATTTATTTCAGGACAATGGATAATTGCATGAAACCTACTTCATGTAGCTTTGTGTTCACTTTTGGGTGTACTAAATGGGGACTGGAAAGATACCCGAAGACACATTTCACATCTTCAAAAGTGTGTATAAGTTTGATGGAGGAAACTGAGAGTGAACCAAATAATATACCTGCATGGCAGAGGAAGAGAAAAGATTATTACTGAATGTGAACTGATTATAACTACTGTAACCCGTAGGGGAGAAAAACATAAAAACAGAGAATGAAATCAGAAATTTCTAGGTTTAACTATTGGCTCAGCTTCTTAGGAGCTCTGTGATCTTTGGACTTTCTCTTAATCCCTCTGAGCCATTTATCTCATCAATACAACAGATAAAACTACCTTTCTTTTTGTCATTATGAGGATTAACATTGACAAGAAAATGTATGTAAAAGTGCTTGACTCACAGTGAACATGCAAAACTGGAACTCCTTTCAAAGTCTGTGCTGCTCTCCTGGTGTTTTGATAAAACTCTAATCCTGCTTCTGGGCTCAGAGGCAACTAAACAGACTCTGGTTGGTTCCCTTTTCCTCCTTAATCCCACTCTGTTCTTTGTGCTGGTTTAAAGGCAGAAGTCCATTACATGGGTGGGTAGGAGAGAGGTTAGTGGCCCGAGGAGTTTAATAAGAACTAGATAGTGTTTCGCTCCTAGCTTGTCAGGGCTACTTTGGTTTGGGGCATATGATAAACACCCAGTAGCCAGGATGGCTGAAAGGGAGCTTAGGTATAAGAAATGGGATACAAAGCTTAAGAGTCAAACCAAATGATATAATGCTGAATTTACAGATGCAGGAAGGCTCTTTGGTTTATTTCTCCCCAGATTGAATATGACAAGCCAGTGTGGGACTGAGCCTGCAAAGGGGGACAGGTGGCCTCAGTTGTGTGGAAAGGGTGTCTGTGGTGACTGGGAACCAGGGAGATCCTGGCTCTGATGGAAAAGAAGATAGTCACATAAATTCACTCATATAACCAATATTTATGGACCTCTTACTGTCCTGAATATTCACTGGAAGGACTGTTGGTCCTTCCAATGAATGGACCTTCCATTCCAAGTAATGGAAGGTCAATCTCCAATACTTTGACCATCTGATGTGAAAAACCAACTGTTTGGAAAAGACCCTGATGCTGGGAAAGATTGAAGGCAAAAGGAGAAGAAGGTGGCAGAAGATGAGATGGTTGGATGGTGTCACTGTCTCAATGGACGTGAATTTGTGCAAACTCAGGGGATGGTGGAGGACAGAGGAGCCTGGTGTACTGCAGTTCATGGGGTTGCAAAGAGTTGGACATGACTTAGTGACTGAACAACGGACAATACTGTATCCTAGATGCTATGATATAACTAACAATAAGCAAAATAGACCTGCTTCTGTGAAACTTCTATTCTAGTGGAAGGACAGTCAGGAATCAAAGCAGCAAATATACTAGATTGTATTAAAGGATGAGGAATAAAATATGTGGTGAAAATAGAACAGATATGTCCCAGGGATGTAAAATCTTTGGTAAGCTGGCAAGGGAGGTCCCAGGGATAGGCAACATATGAGGCAAAATGTAAAGAAATTGAGGGAAAGCATTGTGAACAGAGCCAGGGAAGATAATTTTAAGCAGAGAGATTAGCAAACGCAGAACCCTGAGGTATGAATACATTGGTTCCTGTTTGAACAGAATCGATGACATCAGTTGATAGAGTGAAGCAAGTGGCAGAGAGGGAAACAGGAGGTGAAGTTAGAGGGGGCAGGACAGGACCTCATAGGTGCCATCTCAATCTGGGCACCTGCAGGGAACGGGCCCTGATGGGTTTATCAGTCAGCTACTGGCCCAGCGACTCCGTGTACTAAGTCGTTCCTCAATCTCATGGCTTAAAGCAGCAGTTGTATCTTCTCACTGATGCATCACTGGGCGGCTGGTGGTCAGCTGATCTAACCTAGTCTCAGATCAGCTTCTTCCCAAGATAAAGATCAGGCCTAGCTCTGCTCCGTGTATCTCTTATGGTCCTGGGACCCACAGGAAAGTGAGGCTAGGAGGTACATGATGACAAGTTCAAATGCACAAAGATAGTTCAAGCTTCTGCTTGTGTTACATCCACTAATTTCTCATTAGCCAGAGCAAGTCACATAGCTAAGTCCAAAGTTAAGAGTCAGGAACATGCAGTCTACCTCTAGTGGAAGAAGTGGTACATAGTAAAGGGTAAGGATACAAGGACTGACTTGACTATTCTGGCTCAGAGTTCAGTCTGTCATAGAGATTCCAGCAGGGGAATAGTGTAACTAACTTTTAACAGAGTCTAAACCAGGTGGCACTAGTGCTGAAGAACCTGCCTGCAGGAGACCTAGGAGATGCAGGTTTGATCCCCAGGTCAGGAAGATCCCCTGGTGGAGGGCATGGCAACTCACTCCAGTATTCTTGCCTGAGAATCTGCATGGACAGAGGAGCCTGGTGGAGTCATAGGGTCTCAGAGAGTCAGGCATAACTGAAGCGACTTAGCATGCACACATCAGCTACTAAATGTAGACTGAAGGGAAGAAAGAAGACTTGAAGGAAGATAATCCAAAAGTGATGATGGAGCATCAGATTGGTGTGATAGTGTGGATGGCATGGAACGATTGCATTCAGGTTATATTTTGAAATTATAGCATGTCATCTGTCAAAGGAAAATGACACTGGATGAATGAAACAGGCAAAGGATGTGTTACTCAAGACTGTTGCAGTAGTGGAGAGAGATCGCACTCAGTTTTTCTGGAAAAGATAAAAAGGTACAAGAATTTTTAAGCACTGGAATAAGCTAGTGGAAAAGTCTCTGGGAAGGGAAGTTGATCAGTGTGATTAGGCCATCTATGTTTGCTTTTCTGTTTTTTTTGTTTGTTTGTTTGTTTTTGAATGCACCATACAGCTTTTGGGATCTTAGTTCCCTGACCAGGGATGGAGTCCATGGCCCAGCATTGAGACCACCGAGCCCTAACCATTGGACTGCCAGGGAATTTCCAGGCCATCTGTGTTTATTAATTGTCACTTCCTGAAGTTAGGCTTCTATCTCCCAGAGACTGGGAGATAAGGCACTCTCTTATTCCATGATTATATCTCAAAGGACAGCTCCCAGCTCCCTGAGAAAGATAGACATGGCTTGCAAAAGTCGGCAACAAATTCCCACTGACTATTTTGTATATGGTAGTGTATATATTTCTATGATACTCTCTCAATTGGGGTTCTATAAAAACCTAGAGGGTTGAGACAGGGTGGAAAGTGGGAGGGAGTTTCAATAGGGAGTGGACATACGTATACCTATGGCTGATTCATGTTGATGTATGACAGAAACCGACACAATATTGTAATTATCCTTCAATTAAAAATAGATAAATTATATATTTTTAAAAAAACTAGCAAGAACTGGGAGAAAACCTATCTACATTTCAGAGGGTCAGAGAAATAATTTCTAATTACAAGTTTTCTGAAGTAAATGCTCTAAAGGGTCCTAAAGTCTAGAAGAAATCTGTCTGAAGTTCATAAGGTGAGGGGGCGATTATGGCCATCTTGGTCACAGTCAAGAACATGAACTCTGACTCCTCTCCTTCCTAACTGGTGCCCTCAGAGCAGTTACTTAACATCTTTGTGCCTTAGTTTTCTTATCTGTTAAGTGGGGATGATAAAGCAAAAACCCTTGGGAGATTATGCATGGATCAAAGTAGTGATATATATATATACAGAATTCGGGACACTTCTGACATATAGTAGCGTTAACTACAATTATTATGGTCAAGGTAACAGAGTCTCCTAAGGAGTCAGAGATCAGGTATGAGACAAAGTGAGGATGCATGATAACGTCAAAGTTTGGGGTCTGAAAAGTGAAAGTGAAAGTCATTCAGTCATGTCCAACTCTTTGTGACCCCATAGATTATACAGTCTATGGAACTCTCCAGGCCAGAATACTGGAGTGGGTAGCCTTTCCCTTCTCCAGGGGATCTTCCCAACCCAGGGCTGGAACCCAAGTCTCCGTCATTGCAGGCAGATTCGATACCAGCGGAGCCATGAGGAAAACCAAAGAATACTGGAGTGCATAGCCTCTCCCTTCTCCAGCAGGTCTTCCTGACCCAGGAATCGAACCGGGGTCTCCTGCATTGCAGGTGGGTTCTTTACCAACTGAGCTATCCGGGAAGCGCCAGTGGGTCTGAGCTACTACAAAAATGGAGTTGTGATTCTCTGAGACAGGGAAGCCAGGAGGTGCAGGTTTTAGTGTAAGAAGCGATGGTGTGTGTGTGTGTTAGTTGCTCAGTTGTGCTCAAGTCTTTGCGACCCCACAAACTGTAGCCCGCCAGGCTTCTCTGTCCATGAAATTCTCCAGGCAAGAATACTGGAGTGGATTGCCATTCCCTTCTCCAGAGGATCTTTCCGACCCAGGGATTGAACCCTGGTCTCCTGCATCACAGGCAGAGTTTTTACCACTTGAGCTAAAGTGTCCAGTGAAACAGTTTAGGTTTATGAGTCATCAGAGGATGGGTTGAGTTAGGTAATTTCTCTTTCTTAATAACACACACACACACACACACACACACACACATATAATGGACTGTATTTTAAAAGTTCTGAGTATAATGTTAAGAGACTTATTTCAATTTTTTCCTCTATGCCCCAAATTAGACATTGGTAGTTATAGGGAAAGAGATATTAGACAAAGATATTCATTCTTGTAAACCTTAATTAAAAAGGTAACAATTAGAAAAAATGAGGTTGTCAACCCTAATATGTATTTATTTGTTCCATTAAAGAATCTCCTTTAATTCAGAAAGTGAAGTATTTACTCAGGTAAGTGTTCTACCTATAAAAACTATGCCTTGTTTTGCACAGTAGTCCCAGTTCCCAGAACAATCCGTGTCACACAGAGTGTGCTTAATAAATATTTATGAAATGAATGAAACCACAGCCTGACACTTTGTGTTTAGAATAGTTGTATACACATGAATATTGCTTGGTAGTACTGTGAATTATTTGATTAATTATGTGATTTATTTGATTTGCAACATGTGCAGTTCTGCTAACCTGCAATTTACCAACTGATAGGTCAATATATTAAAATTCTCAACTTGAGGCTTGCATTAGCATTTTTAAAAAAAGAATATGTCCAGCAAGGTAGTTTTTATCCAAACCCTTAATAGGATTATAATATAGTAATTGTACTTTTAATGAACACATTGAAAACATTTACAAAACAACAATTGAGATTTTACTTCATTTAGATCAAACAGTTTACATAATGTACCAGCTTGGTTTATCTTTTGGCTGAGGATTAAATACTACACATAATTTTACTTAAGACTTTCTTTCCTAGTATAGTCATTCCACAGTGTGTGCATGCTAAGTCTCTTCAGTCATGTGTGAGTGACTCTTTGCGAACCATGGACTGTAGCCCGCCAGTCTCCTCTGTCCATGGGATTCTCCAGGCAAGAACACTGGAGTGGGCTGCTATTTCCTTCTCCAGGGGATCTTCCCGAACCAGAGATCGAACCCACTTCTCTTACAGCTCCTGCACTGGAAGGCTAGCTCTTTACCACTAGTGCCGCTTAGGAAACCCCTGTTCCACAGTATCTATTGGGAATTGGTTCCAGGACCTGCTGTAGATACCAAAATCCACAGATGCTCACATCCTGTGACTGTGGGTATTGGTATCCTGGGTTCCACAAATGGATTCAACCAACCAGGGATCACAAACAGTACAGGATCTGAGTCTTTTTAAATCTGCTGATGCTAAGCCCACAGATATGGTGAGCTGACTGTACTAAAGCTGGTTGTCAGACTTGTTTTTTATTAGTATTTCTCCCATCCAACCTTCCTCCCTCCCTTCTTTTCTCCCTCTATTTTCTTCTCCCTCTCTTCCTCCCTTCCTTCTTTCTTCCCTTCCTTCCTCTACTGAATCTTCCATTTTTCCAAGAGAAAAATTTTGATCTCTGAAATAAGAACCAAATACACAGAGTTGGAAATAAAGGGTTTTTTCCCCTACATGTTCTGAAAGAGTTTTGCTGTGAATAATACTATTATCCTGATTCATAAATTCTTAGAAGAAGCATAAATATTTTCTCAAAGAAAGAAAAGGATATTCATAGGAATCCATTGCAGTTGTGTTATTACCTGAAATATTGAGTAATTGGATTATGGTGGAGTTTTTTTAATCATTTGGAACTTTGGCCGATAGTCATGGCATACTCCATTTAAAAAAAGAAATGATTTGGAGGAGAGAAACAGGAACATATAAAAAAAATAGAAGCAGTAAAAACAATTACAATTCATTTAGTGTTTGCTTCTCTCAGAGATTAGTATTGCATTTAAAGTCCTTTAAAATACCTATACACTTTATATCATGATTGAGAAAAGAGAATGATTCTTAAAGAAGCAAAAATCAGATTTAATATTTCCCTTTTAACACCAGTATAACATGCTTTTGTGCCCTGTGTTTTCTTTCTGATGCCAATATCAGGTCTGTTTGTACTCATCCCTGATTGTTCTTCAGTGGTAATATAAATTCAGTGTTAAGTCCTATGGTCCTTCAGCCTCTTGTTAAGTGGCTAATGATTTGTGAACAAACATTTAAAAGCTAATTAAGGAAGCCTAAAATCCTGGTGAAAAGTTATTCCCTAGTTTGATCCAATATCTGTAAATTGACTCCGGGTAAAATCTAGGATGGATGATATTTTATTCTACAAACATCTGCACGTTGTTTTCCAAGGGCCTATCAAGAAAACATCTTGAAGTATTGTATTCTGATTGGGTTTGGTGGGCTTGATTACCAAGACCCATTTTAGGTCATGATGTCTGATAGAATTCTATTTATGTTTGTGTTAAAAGTATAAATTTGAGTTGAAGTCTGAACCTAGGTGGCTAAGAAAAAAATTAGGATGGGTTTATATATTTTTGTCCTTTATGGGGTATTAAAATTATTACTAAACTTTATATATTTATATTTAAGAGGTTTGATAATAAAATATGGGTGATAAGCAGAAAAAGTAATTTTGTAATTCCTTAAATTTATGAAAGATATACTAACATTAGAAAAAAATCTTTATGTAGAATTTTTTTGAGACGCAAACACAAAATTATGCCATATGTACATAGTAATTTTTATTCTCTCCCCTACAATGTTCCATTAATTACTTGTTTGTCTACTAAACTGTGTGCTTTAGTAGAGCATTGGGAAAGAATTAGTGTTCCCCAATTTGCAGTTTCTTTATTTCAATTTTATGCATAATCTCTGTGACATTTCATTGCAACACAAGAATGGGTTAAAATATTTCAGTTTTATTTCTATTATTTCATAGATACATTCATCACTCCTTCCTTACCTATTATTTATTGCATATTCTCTGATATGAATGCAATTTCAGAATTTACATTAGACTTTATTTACTGTAGCCTTCAGTGAACTGTTGAATCTGGTGAGTTGGTTGAGAATCCTCATGAACTACCAAGTTGTTGCAATTGTGACACACAGCACATCAACACCTGTGAGTCAATGAACTTGTCATATGAAACTCTCCATTTTCACCTGTCTTCTGATTTATTCCATGAGGATATTTGGTGGGAGTCAGGTGGTATAAGACTGATAACTCAATAATATTTAATTTAATTATCCTTTTTAAAAGTTGTTTAAAAAGTACAGATTTTCTAGCCTTTTATTGATAAAATCATATTTGAAAAATGAGAAATGATCTATGTCTATGTATAACTGTAGATGTTAACCAAACAAATGCATTAAGATACCTTTCTGAATACAGCCTTGCACTGCTAACACTGTAGATAACACTTTGTTTTAGAGAACAAAGCAAGATGAATATGTCTTGCCATGCAAATTCAATTGTTTGTGTCTAGTGTGGTGTGTTAAGACAGAAGTAACACTGAGTTCCATGGGTCTTAGGCAACAGGAAGACCTTGAGCAGATATCATTATGTTATCATTAAAACTGAGCTAGCTACAGAGAACAAGCGTTTCCTTCACGAGGAAGATAAAATGGAAGTTTAGTGCCTAGATTTGTTGTTAGCCCAGGAGGAGTATTGGTACACATGTAATCAAATCTCACATGTGTAATCTTATTTCACATATTTCAGTAGCACTAATTCTAAAAAGCAAGGTGGATTATATTAAAATGTAGAAGTCTGTTATGTTTTTATCAGTTTTCTTTTTTCAATTCAACCTATTCCTTCTTTAATATATTGGCTGAGGGAGTGGGATTGCATTAATTAACATACCTTTTATGTAACTTTTGATATTTGTTTATGATGTAAGTGTTTCTCAATAATATTTGATTAAAATGTAAGAGATCTGAAAATAGATTCCTCTTAATACTGAAATTCCTAGGGGAGGGATACAAATCAACCAACTAACCAATAAACCAGAATATTTTTAAAACATTAAAGACACTTTTAAAAATTTCTGATTTTTGCTTCTTGTATGGGAACCAGGTAGCTCAGTGGTAAAGAATCGCCTGCCAATGCAGGGGATGCAGGTTTGATCCCTGGGTCAGGAAGATCCCCTGGAGAAGGATATGGCTACCCACTCCGGTATTCTTGCTAGAGAATTCCATGGACAGAAGAACCTGGCAGGCTACAGTCCATGGGATCACGAGTCAGACATGACTTAGCGAGTAAACAACAGCAAAAAGATTTGTATAATACATGATTTAAACTTCAAATAATTTATGCTCAAACAATTTATGGCACAAATCCTTTGGCCACTATCTTGGCTGACTCTTTTGGCTTTTTTCAGAATGTCCAGATATAGTGCTTTTCATAGAACTCTCAGTTTAACTGGGTTATGAACATAAGCATTACTGATTTGCATTGTATGCAGAATAGACCTTTAACATTAATGGTAATTTAACACATGACACTTGTTACCACCACAAAGTTTATATTTCTTCATATTTAAGATTTCAGAGGAGGAAAATATAAATAAAATAATATCAGGTGTGTAAGCAAGGATCTTAAAAATACATAGTAGAACAATTATTCTAAAACATTTGTTGCTGTTGTTTAGTCATTCATTTGTGTCTGAATCTTTACGACCCCATGGACTGTAGCCCAGAGGCTCCTCTGTGCATGAGATTTCCCAGGCAAGAATACTGGAGTGGGTTGCCATTTCCTTCTCCAGAGGATCTTCCCAACCCAGGGATTGAACCTGCGTCTCCTGCATTGGCAGGTGGATTCTTTACCACTCAGCCACCAGGGAAGCCCAATTGATTACTTCTAAGTAAATAGAACAGATACTCTTATTCTCATTAGACACAAGAAATGAACAAAAGCAATTTTTTAAAATTACGTTTTAGAGGAAATTAAAGATTTTATTCTGAAGAGAAATTTATTTAAAATTTCTTTGAACATACTATAATGAAAAGAAAATGATCATTTGCAACATCCAATGGGGAAAATTTTTTTCTTTGAAGATGTACAATGGTAATAGTAATATGACTTTGAGGAATTGGCTGTAAATCCTGGAGATTCAGTTTCCAGTGTTGGCAGGCAGCTTGAATGCAATACATTATGAAACTGTATTTTATATATTAATATAAAGATAAACAGAAGACTATTATGCAAACCATTCAAATGAGTAAAATAACTGAACAGAATCTTAGGTTCATTATATTTATTTCAAAAACAAAGTAAAAATATACAAAAATTGTTACATCAGCAGCTGAAAGCTACCCAAAATTAATAAATCAATACAAAAACTTTTATTAAAATTGTGTTTTTATATTCCAGTATTAATTTTAAAATTTTGGTAGTTAACTACTAAAAGTGTAAATGCAAATATATATGCATACTATGTGTTCATGTTGGCTTTGCTTCAAAGCTAGATTTTATTAAAGAATCATTGTTATTTTTGGATCATTTATTTTTATACCTATTTTTCCTAAAGGATGCTATTTTTATTCAAATACTTTCCAGTTTATAAAGCTATTCTTGTTAAATTGAGTTAATTTTAAGTTGTATAAGTCTTGGATAAAAGCAGTTCATCCATTTGTATGTATACACGTCCATATGTCTATATATATGTTTCATAAAATACATTTTGAAGTCATATTTAGAGGAGATCATCTTGAAAACAAAACTGAAAAGGATACATAGAGGAGTATAATAGCTTTATTAAAAGCTGTTTAATTTTCATTCTGATACGGAAGGTCTATTTTTGGCAGATTCAGTCTTTGAAATACCTGTAAATGTGATATAAATGAGTGCATATATAGATATGATTGTAATTACATGTATTATTTTCTAACTTTGGGTTTAGTTTTCCATATTCAAGGTTAATTTGAACATGTAAAACAATATACCACCTTTTATTCTTGGAATCAATATTTTCGAATAAAATAGTGGCTGTTTAAATTTATGTCATTCCCTTGGTGTGATGCTTTAGTTGATAACCATCAGGAAATTAATGCAGATTTCTAAGGCAAAGAAATAAATTACTAGAAGTCCCAGGACCGCATTCTTAAGAAATCTTACCCCAGATCTCCAAATCTTTCTTTACAGTGTAGATTCTTTGCTGTGGAATTATAGGATGAACAGAGTTGTAAGAATCCTGACTTACCTAACTTTAGGGGATAAAATCAATGAAGTAATATAAAGTATCAACAATTCTATCTCAAAAGATACATTTCCTTAAGATTATTGGCTTCTGCTGGAGGCAGTATTGAAGATAAGACTTTCTACCTATTGCTCTTGAAATGCCAACTACTTTTCATCAATTGCTTCCAGAATGAGCATTCCTTTCACATCAATGTGCCATCTGACCGAAGTTTAAAAGGCCAAGGTGACAACCACATTGTATTCCTGCTGACAATGCTTCTATTGATTAGATGGTTTGGGAATAACGTTGAACGATAAGAAGTTTCTGCATTGTCAAGCCCTAGTTTGGTTTACACAGTAACCATTTTGAGAACTAGAGTCCTTTTAAAATTTTTTCAGTTTCCAGAAGTTAAACTCTGCTTGCTTTAGAAACACAATATCCCTATCAGCTGAATTTTTTCTCAAGCACACGATTTTGCTTAGGTTATTTATTAACTGTTATAATTTTAAATAATGATGTCAGTCTGGGTATTTTAAGCATAGAATTAATCCCGAATTTCCTAGCAACTAGGAATGTACTAATTTGAAGGTCATTTCAGAGTAGGTTATCTGTGTGATACTAAATCAGATATTGGAGGGCCCAGCTGGACCATCAGTAAAAAGAGCTAAACTCTAGCTTCCTATTCAGAGTTTATGTAAACATGCTGCTGCTGCTAAGTCACTTTAGTCATGTCTGACTCTTTGCGACCATAGGGCCTGTAGCCTGCCAAGCTCCTCTGTCCAGGGGGTTCTCCAGGCAAGAATACTGGAGTAGGTTGCCATTTCTTTCTCCAGGGGATCTTCCTGACCTGGGATTGAACCCACATCTTGGTTCTTTACCATTAGTGTCACCTGGGAAGCCCAGTGAAAGTGTTAGTTGCTTCGTCATATCCCACACTTTGTGACCCCGCAGACTGTAGCTCTCCAAACGAATCTGTCTGTGGGATTCCCCAGGCAAGAATACTAGAGTAGGTAGCCATTCCCTTCTCCAGGAGATCTCCCCATAGAACAAACATAAGAACAAGCCCCACCCAATGATCTGGTACTGTTTAAGAAAACACTTCATTCTTATTCCTAGGCCTTGGGCGGGATGTTCCACTGAAATGGTTCTCTGTACCCCAAAGACATCGGATAAGATCAACAGTGCTGGCAAGACTCTCCTCCCTTGATTCAGAGAAATTTCACTAGGAATCAACCATGTGTAAGCATCTTGTTGATTGAAAATATTGGGCTAGTTATATCAGGTTGTCTTTTTGTTATTTTTTTGCCATCAGTCAATTATATTAGTTTTATGCTTTGTGCCTTATATCATAAAAGAATTTTACACTAAAGTGGGTAGAACAAATGGCAATTGTCATTGAATTTGATTCCCTATTTAGTTTCCCTAGAAAATCTGGCTCATTATTTTATCAGAAATAAAATCCACTATTGATTTTATAAAACCAGTCATGATTAGAAATTCAAAATTTGTTATAATTTAGTGATTATTACTCTGGATGTGAACTATGTGATATTTTATGGTAATGTTTATAGTCGTGAGCGTCTTTGTGGTAGGCAGTCACTGAGAAAGGTTTCTTTGATATTTGAAGGGAATTTAAATTCACTTGGAAAACCATACTAACTTCTTTGAAACTGAGTATTGTAGGCAGAATGTGCTTGCTGTGCTCAGTCATGAAACGCAGAGAGTCGTGCATGACTCTTTGCAACCCTATGGACGGTAGCCCACCAGGCTCCTCTGTCCACGGGATTCTCCAGGCAAGAATACTGGAGTGGGTTGCCAGTTCCTCCTCCAGGGGATCTTGCCGACCCATTGACTGAACCTCCATCTCCTGCATTAGCAAGCAGGTTCTTGACCGCTGAGCCGCCAGGGAAGCCTGGTAGGCAGGATAACAACCCCATAAAAGTCCACACCTGTGAATGTATTTCCTTTATGTGTCAAAAGTGAGTTTGCAGGTGTGATTAAAGGTAAGGACCTTCAGATGAGAGACTAGCCCAGATGATCTAGGTGGAGCCAATCCGATCATGTGACTCCTTAAAAGTAGAGCAGCTTTCCCAGCTTTGGTTGGAGAGAAAGAGGTGAAAATGGAGAAGGTTCAAAGGGGTGCAGTGTTGCTGGTTTTGAAATTGGAAGGAGGGCCCACAGACCAGCGAGGGTGGGTGGCTTCGGAAGGATGCAAGAGGCAGGGAAACAGGCTTTCACTTAGAGCCTGCCAAGAAAGGTAACCTGCTCCCAAGACACCTTACTTTTAGCCCTGTGGCATTGTCCTTCTCCCTTCTTTTCTCCTTCTGTCATTACCTCTACCAGTCCTTTAGGCAGAAACAATGTAGAAATATAAAATCAGTGCCGCCCATGTCCAGGACCCACCGCACAAAAGCAGCACCGGTAGTCACAGAGCAGAGGTGCTTCAGGGCCTGAGCTGTGTTTAGACACGTTCTTAGCTGCCATCGTCACTCCTGCTAGTGCCTGGGTGGGAGGTGGGGGCTGACGATTCACTTTGCCTCCAGGTGCAGAAAGAAGGTGCTACGTGTCTCGGAATTTCTTTCCAAATTTTCTTGCCAACTTAGCACTAATTCACTTAAGTCACGTAAATTGTTTTATTTTATTTTCAAGATAAGACAGGAAAAATCATTTGGCATTTGTTGGGTGAGCTGGCGTGGGTTGTGAAAGAATTCTTGAAAGTATTCATAAGGGATGAAAAGAGTTTTTATTTACTTTCCAAGGTAGGAAAGGGGCCAGACGCATAGCGTGGCTTTGGCCTTGAAGGTTGGGGGCTTGAGTCTTTTACTAAGTTTAAAGGTCAAGGTTCAGGTGTGTTTTTATCTATTCTGATTCACAATTGTATCCGGTCTGTCTGTGCTTCTGGGAATTGTTCGGTCATGTCTCACTCTTTGCAACCCCATGAACTAAGCCTGCTGGGCTCCGCTGTCCATGGGTTTCTCCAGGCAAGGATACTGGAGTGGGTACCATTCCCTTTTCCAGGGGATCTTCCCAACCTTTTGCAGATATCCTGTAACTTTTTATCTTCAGTAATTTCCCAGTCTTTGGGTTTCTGAGAGAGACTCGCCAGTGGCCTTTGACAGGCACTACTCTGTTTTGAATAATGCTATTTGGGTTGACAACTTTTGTTTGCGGTCCATTTCATTGAATAGAAAAATACATCTATTTTTATATGACTGCTGTCATAGGATTCAAGCCTGTAACCAAGGGCCTGTGTAGGGATATCCATTTTTACAAATGAATGTTAGACTTCTGATACATGATTTTGCTAGATAATTATGAAACTATGTTCTCTTTAGAAAATACCCTTTGTCTCCTAGTTCTGAAATGACTATCTATGGAGATAAATTTAAAATGTCACCATTTTAGATTTCAACTACAGATCAAATATTTGGTCTACTAGTAATTATGCAAATGATGAATATCAATGCATGTCAAAAATTATGTCTGATTTCTTTTAAGTCTGTTGTAAATCTCATTGCCAAAGCAGTAAGAGCTCTACTATGGAAAATAAAGCTACCTTAAAAGTATCATGGGCTCTTAAATTTGTGCACATGCACACACACACGCAGAGACACATACACACAAGGTTTGGAGGAATCTGTTTCAAATTTTTCTACAAACTAAACGTGTTGACAAGACTGTTCAGTGTGTTAAATGACTGTCAACTGTAATTAGTATATATTAAGCCATTAGATAGGTATTACATCAGGTAGTAGATTGTGCTAAAGAGATTTATGACAGTTTCTATTGTGAGCAGGGATGAATGTTGAGCACAGAAAGTTCAACCATTGCTAAAACATTACCTTAATTTTTGCTTTCGCTTTTCCCAGAATGTGTGAGTTTCATCTGGCAAGTGATGCCAGCTTTTCATTTTAGTGGCATGCTACATTGATGGAATGCCTTGTGATAGAGCCTTTATCACTGTACTGATACTGCAACACTTTAGGTAATGCATAGAAGGAGCCAACTTGCTTCCAGAATCCACTGCTTCCTTATTTAGATTCTTGACGTGGTGCTTTTGTTTCCAAATGCAAAGCATATTGTTTAGTGAATGTTTTTTTTCCCTCTGTTAAAAATGTCATTCCAATGTAGCATTTAAGAATAGTAAGCTGTACTTAATATTTTAACTAATGGCTAAATGCAGAAAACTCAAAAAGCTGTCCTTTAGATTACTCTAGCTTTAAAAAATTTTTTGTTGCTTTATTGTCATAGCTTTTTATTTAACCAGGAAAGTATTTCTATGTTTTTATTCTTAGTTTTCTCATTTGAGACACTGTTTTTAAAAATAATTATACTCTTGCTACTATTTCTAATAATAGTAATCATAGTTTACACGTAACATGGCACTTTTTATGACCCAGAAGCTGCCTTAAGCACTTTCCATATTTAACTCAGCTTTCCTAAGAGTCCTTTGAGATCATTACTGTTGTTATCCCCATTTAGTAGATTAGACTAAGGTGCAGAAAAAGAAGACTTGCCCTGCTACTGGGGGATAGAGCTTGGATCTGGACCCCAGGATTCTGGCTCCTGGGGCCACATTTTTAACCCCTACAATAAACCCATTAGCAAAATTCATTTGAACAAGATGGACAGAATGTTACTAATTGACAAAGCCATCATAATGATTTTTCTTTCATGTTATTTTGAAACAAATCCTTTATAGTTAATGCATTTTGCATGAAATTGTGTGAAAATATTTTTTAAAGTCTCTGAATAGAATCACCCAGTCTCCTTTTATTTCTTAGATATTTTCCTAGTCTTCTAGTACTGTTTATTCTGTGGGTGCTGCCTCATCATATAGACCCCATGTTGTTTTGTGAGGTAGGTTATATTTGCTAAAATGTTAAATGATCGTAAAATATATTGACGTTTATATCAAATTTCCAGTGAAGTGAAATTCACTTCTCCTGTGGAATCCCAATGTGGGATAAGAGTCACCTCAATTAATACATCAGCACTCTGGGATCAACACCACCTAGTTGAGAGAATTCATTCCTGCTGCTGCTGCTGCTAAGTCGCTTCTGTCGTGTCCGACTCTGTGTGACCCCGTAGACGGCAGCCCACCAGGCTCCCCCGTCCCTGAGATTCTCGAGGCAAGAGCACTGGAGTGGGTTGCCAGTTCCTTCTCCAGAGGGTTTACATTCACTGTGCGTGCATGAGTGCCCCTTCAGTCATGTCTGACTCCTTGCGGCCCCGTGGACTAGAGCCCATCAGGCTCCTCTGTCCATGGGATTCTCCAAGCAAGAATATTGGAATGGGTTGCCAGTTGCTACTCCAGGGGATCTTCCGGACCCAGGGATCAAACCTGTGTCTCCCACATTGACAGGCAGATTCGTTACCTCGGAGTCACCTAGGAAGCCCCTATTTTCATGTAGGGAGACTTTTAAATGGGTAGAAATGAATGGTGAAAACTGTCATAATGGGAGAGGCTTAACTCTCTAACTGCGTTTTCAGCTTAAGGAATTCTGTGGTGCGTGCATGTATACAAGTGTCTCTTGGAGCATGTTGGGTTATGAGTAGCTAAAACCTGGATGAGATTCTTTATCAGACGGTAAAGAATCTGCCTGCAATGTAGGAGCCCCAGGTTTGATAGGCTATCAACTGAGGAGCACATAGAAGTAAACTAGGACCACACAGTGGCCTCAGGCAGCTGCTGCTGCGGCTAAGTCACTTCAGTCGTGTCCGACTCTGTGTGACCCCATAGAGAGCAGCCCACTAGGCTCCCCCATCCCTGGGATTCTCCAGGCAAGAACACTGGAGTGGGTGGCCATTTCCTTCTCCAATGCATGAAAGTGAAAAGTGAAAGTGAAGTCGCTCAGTCGTGTCCGACTCTTAGAGACCCCATGGTCTGCAGCCCACCAGGCTCCTCCATCCATGGGATTTTCCAGGCAAGAGTACTGGAGTGGGTGCCATTGCCTTCTCCATGAGGCAGCTACTGGGGTCAAAAAGTAGAACTGCATGAGCTGTTCTCTCCAAACATAGCTAGGCAGTTCTGAGATTCACGAGCTTAAGTATGGTTCAGATTCTTAGCAAGGCTGAGAGGGCCAACCTGCTAGGAGAACCCCAGTGACAGATGATCTGAGTAAAGATAATAAATACCTGCACATCTAACAGGTGGTAATTTTACTCTTGTGTCTATAGTACAGACCTGTGACTTGGAAGGTGTTAAAAGGAACATACAAAGACCTGAGCATGATGTTAGTGACTCAGTTAAACTTCCTGCTGTTCAGGAAGAGAATATGTACTGAAATACCCCAAAGGAAGATTAATGGAAATTAGCAGTGGGCTGAGCAGACAGGGACCCTGATGAAGATAAGGGCAGAGAGACCATGTGTGCTGTTCAGTATCTATTTATTCTGAGCACTGAAATACCAAATCTTTACTTAGAGCATCATCATGCTACTAAGTTCCAGTCACCGCTAATATTGCACTAAGGAGAACAGAATTGTACACTCAAGGGGTGTGGTTCAGAAGTCACATCTAAAGCAATGACATTTAGACTGTTAATGAAAGTCACAGGATTATGCATCTATACAAGTCCTGGTTAAACGATTAATACTTTGATTTGGAAAAACAAAGTATGGCTCAAATATTTGATGGTTAATTTTATTATAATTTAATTATAACTATTCAGTTCAGGTCAGTTCAGTTGCTCAGTTGTGTCCGACTCTTTGCAACCCCATGAATCACAGCACGCCAGGCCTCCCTGTCCATCATCAACTCCTGGAGTTTACTCAAACTCAAGTTGGAGTTGGTGATGCCTCCAGCCATCTCATCCTCTGTTGTCCCCTTCTCCTCCTGCTCCCTATCCCTCCCAGCATCAGGGTCTTAATTATTAGTTTATTATAATTTTATATATTATCTAAAATATTATACATTAAAATGTTTATCATAATTATTAATTTTAAAATATATTAAATATTTGACTTAAGATTAGATATAAATTAAGAGAAATGCTATGACATTGTTTTTAATATAATATATTTTTCCCCTAAAATAGATTCCAGAGTTTTGATTCATTTTTGGTGGGGCTCATCTTGCTGAAGACCACAGAGAAAAGGTCAGTTTTCTGCAAAATTACTTTCATTATGTTGTCCCTGAAGGTATAAGACAAGTTAATTTAAAATTGCAATTATATCTTCACACCAAGTATATCTGAATTAAAAATAACAAGGAGGATTTTTTTTAGTTAACATTTTAAGCAAGTGAAATTAACTTTAATTTCATTAAGGCTGTGTTTTTATTTTAAGTAAATATCCAACAGGAATTTGGTTATATGAAGTAAAAATATAATACTTTTGAGATAGCTGTAAATTTAAATAACTGATCTTAATGAAAAATTAAGAAGTCAGTGAGAATGCTTTTTAAGCTTTATTGTGTATAACTGACCTATAATTTTTAAATTGCACATGTTTAAAGTATACTTTTTGATGATTCTGGACATATATACACACCTATGGTACCATCACCATGATCAAGGTGCTACATATATTCATCACTTTCAAAAATTTCCTTGTCTTTTTATGGTTTTTGTTGTTGTTTGGTTTTGTTTTTGTGAGAAGAACACTTAACACCAGCTCTACTAATAACATATTTTAAAGTGCACAATAGTGTGTTATTAACTATAGATAACATGTTGCAAAGCAGATTTCTATAACTTATTTCTTTTGCCATAACTGAAGCTTTATACCCATTGAGCAACAATTTCCCATTTATTGCAAATTAATTTCATAAAAATATAACATCTATTTTTAAATAGGCAGACAACTACACTTACAGTTGAAACAATAATCTGGTTGATTACACAGTAGAACTCTATCTCATTTCAATTTACCGTTTGCCATTAATAGTTCTTCTAAAACATCGTGTTTTAGGAAGTTTTCTCCCTAGTCGATTTAGAGGAAAAAGAGGAAAAATATTTGTTGGATTCTATTATGTGCTGAAAGCGAAAGCCTGTCACTAAGTCGTGTCCGACTCTTTTGTGACCCCATGGACTGTAGCTCTCGGGTCTCCTTTGTCCACGGGATTTCCTAGGCAAGAATAATGGAGAGTGTTGCCATTTTCTTTTCCAGGGGATCTTCTCTACCCAGGGACTAAACCCACATATGCTGCTTGGCAGTCTGCTTCTTTACCACTGAGTCCCCAGGGAAGCCCCCTGTTATGTGCTGATGTCTTACATATCTTGTCTCATTATCACAGTGGAAATGGAAGCTGAGAGATTAAACAGTTTGCCCAAATCACAAATATACTAAAGGGATTTCTGGAGAAGATTTTTATTTAAGTCTGTCACACTCCACATGTGTGCTCTGAGTCCCCGTCTGAGACAGTTTCTCCTGGGTCACTCCTTCTGGCAGTGGTCCCCCCCGGCCACCTATGTGCTCATCTCCTGCTGTCTGTCCAGATTTCCGAGCCTATCACAGAATTTCCAACCAGGCTGCCTGCCAGGCAGCACAGCCACTGAAGCTTGAAAGTACACAGGAATCTCTCAAGTCAACAGCACAATTGTGCACAATTCCATGCAGCCGCTCACAATCTGAGATCATTGTGACGTCTTTTCTCTGTTTCATTTCCAAGAGCATCCAGAGAGTTACAAAGACATGCAAGATTGTCAGATATTAACCTACACACCCCTCACCAGCCAACCCATTTAGGAAACAAAATGATCTCCAGTCCCTGGAGAAAATTCCTGATCACAATTACATTTCTATCCTATAATATTTATATTTTCCAATAACCATAGCAGAGATGCAGTGGTGGTTAAGGGAAGAAGGGAGGGAGAAACTCAGATCCTCTAGGGATCAGCTTCATCAAATGTTAGTGAGGTCAGATATTGAGTAATCACTAGAGGAAAATATGATACTAATAAGCAGAAACCTCCTACAAGCCAATTACATTTGATCCCCCTTATGGAAAATTAATCATACATGTGATAAGCAAATAGCATATATATTCACTCTATCAGAAAGTGGCATTGATATACTACTGTCTACTTGAAAAACCTGGATGGTTATTCAGTGGTAGCTGCCATTATCACTAGATAACATTTCTTTACCACTCACTGCTCTAAACCTTTTAATTGCCCTTTTTTTTATAATCTCTCTTACTTAGTATAATGTTTTGAGGTTTATTGGTATTGTTGCATGTATCATTAGTTCATTCCTTCTTATTCTTGAGGAGAATTCTATCATATGGACATGTCACATTTTGTTTTTCCATTTACAAGTTGGAGAACATTTGGATTGTTTCCAGTTTTGAACTATTTCAAGTAACATTGCTCTGAATATTTAAGTACAAATCTTTGCACAGGTGTGTTTTTCTAACCCATCAAGGAGTGAAATTCTTAGATTATCTTATAACTTTTTAAGAAACCAGAAGACATCTTTTTCCAAATTAGCTGTAACTTTTTGCATTCTTACCAGCAGTGTAAAAAGATTTTCAGTTTCCTTACATCCTCATGAATATCTTAGGACTGTAAGTCATTTCTTCCTTAACATTATAATAGTTATGTGAAGGTATCATACTGTGGTTTGAGCTGTCGATTCCATTATGAATAATAGTCTTGAGGGTCTCTTCACTACATATTTATCCTTTGTATATCTTATTATGTGGAGTGTCTGTTCAGGTATTTTTGTCTAATTTTTTTTATTAGATTATGGTCCAATGGTGATGGTTGAGTTGTAGAGTTTATTATACATTCTGGACAGAAGTCTTTTATCAGAAATATGCTTTGTAAATACTTTGCTTTTCTGTGGACTTTTTGTTTTCTTAATCATGTCTTCTGAGGAGCAAGATATATACATTTTTATACTCTATTTTACCTTTTTTTTTTCCTTTTAGTGCACTTAAATGTAGGTATGTGATGCATTGCAACTTGTGTGTGTGTGTGTGTGTGTGTGTGTGTGTGTGTGTGTGTGGTGTAAGGTAAAGGGGTAAAGGTTATTTCTTTTCCCCACCAGGTGGATTTCCAATTGCTCTAGAGCCATTTTTTTGAAAATATATTCTTTCTTCATTGACTTATTACCTTGGTGCTTTTGTTGAAAATCAGTTTTATATATGTGGATTTGTTACTGGATTCTTCATTGTTTCATTTATTGACTGTCCCCCCTTATATTAATACAATACTATATACCTTTCAAGTAAATTGTGATATCAGCTAGTGTCTTCAAGTGTCACTCTTTTTAAAAATTGTTTGTATATTCTAGATTCTTTACATTTCCAGTTAGCATGTGTGTGTGTGTGTGTGTGTGTGTTTAGTTGCTAAGTTGTGTCCAATTCTTTGCAACCTTTTGGACTATAGCCTGCCAGGCTCCTCTATCCATAATATTTCCCAGGCAAGAATACTGGAGTGGGTTGCCATTTCCTTCTCCATGAGTTCTGACCCAGGGATCAAACTCATATCTCCTGCATTGCAGATGAATTCTTTGCCAACTGAGCCATCAATGGATATATATATATATATATATATATATATATATATATATGTATGTATGTATGTATGTAAAACACAAAAACCTTCATATGGATATTTATAGCAGCTTTATTCATAATTGACAAAATTTGCAAGACATCAAAATATTCTTTAGTAGATGAATGAGTAAACTGTGGAACATTCAGACAGTAAAATATTATTCAGTACTAAAAAAGAAATGAGCTATCATGAAAAGAGATGTAGAAAACTTAAATACAAATCACTTTTGAATTCTTATGGAGGTTTTATTATATAGATATGTTTAAGTCACTCATTAACATAACAAAATACAATTTGTATCACTGATCATTTAGGAAATTCAAAGGATTTTAAAAGTTCTGTGTCAGAAACTGAAACAGAGATGAAATATGTACTTCTTAATATAAATCATAATATCACATTACTTTCTGAAGGTCAAGGTCAAATTAAATCAGCTCTAAATGTAAGGTTTGTGTCTCTCCTGAAGCATCATGCTCACGTCAGATGATCTTAGACTTTACAGAGACTCCAAGTGTTTTCTGAGACTCATGATTGTAGCTCAAGGATGTACTAGATACATATTACAAAGACTGGTAGCATTGGGAACATGTAATCTTCCATGAGACCTAGATATTCAAGAAGACTTATCTGTTAAACTCATAACCATAAAAATACAGTTACATGACAGAAATATAGGTCTCTGCAGATTTCCTTATGACCTGAGTTAATACAGTCTTCAACACTGTAGGGCTTCGCTGACGGCTCAGTTGTAAAGAATGTGCCTGAAAATGCAGGAGACCCAGGTTCAATCCCTGGGTTGCCCCTGGAGAAGGAAATGGCAAAGAGTAGGACATGATCTTAGTGACTAAACAACAGAAAGCTCCAACACATTTCCTCTTGATCAAGACTCTGCCAGATACCTTAGACTCATTATCTTGCTCCCTAAATGTCCATCTTCTAATTTCCATTTTCAGTGCAACAATTTTTTTTAATGTTTTGATATTTAGTTTATAACCATTAAAAATTGAAGAAGTTAGTTTACAATGTTGTCTTAGTTTCAGGTATACAGCAGAGTGACTGTTATATATATATATATTCTTTTTCAGTTTCTCTTTCATCGTGGCTATTATAAGATGTTGACTACAGTGTCCTATGCTATACAGTAGATCCTTGCTGCTTATCTATGTTATATATAGCAGTGTGTATATGTTAATCTCAAACTCCTAATTTATCCCCCCTTTCCCCTTTGTCAGCCATAAATTTGTTTTTTTTGTGTGTCCATGTGTTTTATTTTTGTTCTGTAAATGAGTTCATTTATATAGGGTTTTAGATCCCACATATACATGATATCATATGATATTTGTTTTTGTCTGAGTTACTTAATGTGATAATTTCTAGGTCCATCCATATTGCTAGAGATGACATTATTTCATTCTTTTCTGTGGCTGAGTAACATTCCATTGTGTGTGTGTGTGCGTGTGTGTTTGAGATCTTTATCCATTCATCTGTTGATGGACATTTAGGTTTCTTCCATGTCTTGCTATTGTAAATAATGCTACTTTGAACATTGGGGTGCATGTATGGTTTCAAATTAGAGTTTTCTCCACATTTATGCCCAGGAGTGGATTACAGGATTGTATGGGTAACCGTATTTTTAGTTTTTTAAGGAACCTCTATACTGTTCTCTATAGTGGCTGTACCAATTTACATTCCCACCAACTGTGTAGGAGGGTTTCCTTTTCTCCACACCCTCTCCAGCATTTATTATTTTTAGATTTTTTTCAATGATGATCATTCTGACTGGTGTCAAGTGATGCCTCAATGTAGTTTGATTTGCATTTCTCCAATAATTAGTGATATTGAGTATTTTTTCATGTACCTTGATCTGCTGTATGTCCTTTTTGGATAAATGTTTATTTAGATATTCTGCCCATTTTTTGATTGGGTTATTTTTTTTTTTCTATTATAAGTTGTATGAGCTGTTATATATTTTGGAAATTAACCCACTTTTCATTGCATTATTTACAAATTCTTTCTCCCTGTCTGTAAGTTGTCTTTACATTTTGTTTATGGTTTCCTTTGCTTTGTGAAAGCTTTTAAGTTAACTTAGGTCCCATTTGTTTATTATTATTTTTGTTTCCATTTCTCTAGAAGACAGATAAAAAAACATTGCTGTGATTTATATCAAATCATTAGTTCTTCCTATGCTTTCCTCTAGGAGTTTTTTAGTATCTAGTTTTACTCTTAGATCTTTAATTCATTTTGAGTTTATTTTTGTATATAATGTTAAAGATTGTTCAAATTTCATTCTTTTACACAAATGTCCAGTATTTCTAGGACCACTTACTGAAGAGACTGTTTCTTGTCCAGTGTGGATTCTTGCCTCCTTTATTGTTGATTAATTGACCATAAGTGTGTGTGTGTACTTCTGGGCTTTGTATCCTGTTCTGTTGATCTGTATTCTGTTTTTAAGACAGTACTGTACTGTTTTGATTACTGTGGTTTTGAAGTATAGTCTGAAATCACAGTGCCTCATTCCTCCAGCTCCATTCTTTTTAAGATTGCTTTGACTTCTGGTATATTTTGTGTTTCCATACAATCTTTTACGTTTTTTATTCTAGTTCTGTGAAAAATGCCATTAGTTATTTGATAGGTTATTTGATAGGTTTATTCTACATTGAATCTGTAGATTATGTTGGGTAATATGGTCATTTAATTAATATTGATTCTTCCAATCTAAGAACACAGTACATCTTTCCACCTATTCATGTCATCTTCAGTTTCTTTCATTGGTGTCATAGTTTTCAGAGTATAGATATTTTGCCTCCTTAGGTAGGTTTATTCTTGGGTATTTTATTCTTCTTGATGTTATGGTAAATAGGATTGGTTTCTCAATTTCTCTTTCTGATACTTTATAGTTAGTGTATAGAAATGCAACAGATTTCTGTATCCAGCAACTTCACTGAATTATTGATGAGCTTTAGTAGTTTTCTGGTAGCATCTTTAGGATTTTCTGTGTATAGCATCATGTCATATGTGAACAGTAACAGTTTCACTTATGTTCCAGCTTAAATTCTTTTATTTCTTTTTCTTCTCTGTGGTGGCTGGGACTTCCAAAACTATGTTGAATAGAAATGGTGAAAATGGACATCCCTATCCTATTCCCAATCTTAGAGGAAATGCTTTCATCTTTTTACCATTGAGTAGGACATTCAGTTCAGTTCAGTCGCTCAGTTGTGTCTGACTCTTTGCGACCCCATGAATCACAGCACACCAGGCCTCCCTGTCCATCACCAACTCCCGGAGTTCACTCAAACCCATGCCCATCGAGTCGGTGATGCCATCCAGCCATCTCATCCTCTGTCATCCCCTTCTCCTCCTGCCCCTAATCCCTCCCAGCATCAGGGTCTTTTCCAATGAGTCAACTCTTCGCATGAGGTGGCCAAAGTACTGGAGTTTCAGCTTCATCATCAGTCCTTCCAATGAACACCCAGGACTGATCTCCTTTAGGATGGACTGGTTGGATCTCCTTGCAGTCCAAGGGGCTCTCAAGAGTCTTCTCCAATACCACAGTTCAAAAGCATCAATTTTTTGGCACTCAGCTTTCTTTACAGTCCAACTTTCACATCCATACATGACCACTAGAAAGACAGCCCTGACCAGACGGACCTTTGTTGGCAAAGTAATGTCTCTGCTTTTTTTTTTTTAAAATATAAAAAACAGAATGTTTATTGGTATCCTTGGAACTAGGGTCTTCATAACAGACATGTATAAAATACAAAAGTGATACTCTCACATCATTAGGTTATGTGAACCAAAGACTGGATATCGAAGGTAAAAATGAGCTATTTCCTACCTGTCAGACACATTATGAAGTTCAATTAGAATATAGCCTATAAAAAAAAAAGAATATAGCCTATACACTAGGAATATAAAGACCCTGACCTTTTTAATCAGTTCTTTTTCACATAAAGCAGAGAATGTGATATCACTTCCATTCTGACTGGATAATTACATGAAATATAACATCTCTCACTGTTTTCATGATTGAAGAGATTGCTGGAGTTTTCCAAGCCATAATTTTCACCTAACACGAACATTAGAGTTGCAAGTTTTACTGCACTTTGGGGGACCATTTCCCGGCTGAGTATTTACCAAGAAGCATTGGGATGGGTCTGGTCTTGCAGACTCCAGAGAATCTCACAGCGTTTTTTCCTAACTTCCTCACCTCTGAACACTATTACATTTCATATTGATTAATATTAGCAATATATTTTTTAAATTTTTTTCATTTATTTTTATTAGTTGGAGGCTAATTACTTTACAATATTTTAGTGGGTTTTGTCATACATTGACATGAATCAGCCATGGATTATGTCTCTGCTTTTTAATATGCTATCTAGGTTGATCATAACTTTCCTTCCAAGGAGTAAACGTCTTTTAATTTCATGACTGCAGTCACCACTTGCAGTGATTTTGGAGCCCAGAAAAATAAAGTCTGACACTGTTTCCACTGTCTCCCCATCTATTTCCCATGAGGGGATGGGACCAGATCCCATCAATCTTGATTCCAGCTTATGCTTCTTCCAGCCCAGCGTTTCTCATGATGTACATGCATGTAAGTTAAATAAGCATTAGATGTGTGTTTGTTATATGTGACCTTTGTTACATTGAGGTAGGTCCCCTCTACATCTACTTTCTGGAGAGTTTTTGTCATAAATGGATGTTGAAGTTTGTCAAAAGCTTTTTCTGCATCTATTGAGATGATTGTATGGTTTTTACTTTTCAGTTTTTTAATAGAGTGTATCACATTGATTAATTTGCAAATATTGAAAAATCCTTGCACCATCCCCCCCAGGATAATCCAACAGGATCATGATGTATGATTCTTTTTCATGTATTGTTGCAATCAGTTTGCTTGTATTTTGATGAGGATTTTTACATCAGTGTTCTTCAGTGATTTTTCAGTGTACCAAATCTTAACACTATTCTGAACTGACAGTACTAAGCTCACAAACTTCAGAACCTTTTATTCTACCCCCTCCACTTTTCCAGAGGGAAATCATGCCTTAGTAAGTCTCACAGCATGGAAGAGCCAGGCAGAAAACAAGCATTCTGTAGAGGTAGATGGCCATGTCCCTCTCAAAAGAGAAAAATGATCTCTAAGAGAATTACACTAATTTATTCCTCTCTCTGTGAAGAAGCAGTTGAGCAGAGGAAGACTAAGAATGTTTTGCTAACGAAACTCTATGTAGAAGTAGTCATTAGGATTGGGAAAGCAGCATTCTTTTCTAACAGGATTGGTGGTCACACAGATTCCCACAAATAACTGCATTCTCACTTCTCTTTGTGAAATACTGCCAATATTCATTTCTGGGTAAATCCCACTGTCAACATTTTTGGTTCGCATCTTCAGCCTGGAAAAATTTGCTAGGAAAAAAAGATGTCATGAATACATTAATCCATTACCTATATCTGTTTGCTGTGGTAATGCTGAAATATGTCAGAATTGTGATTGTTGTTAATTGTGGAGCAAGCTCAAAGGAGTTCTTTCTTCTCTTGACTGATCTCTTCTGTAGTGCTGGTACTTGTCTTATCTCCCAGTGTCAGTTGACTCCATCAGTCATTGGACGTGTGTTCCCTGTCCTCAGGTACCCAGTTATTGACACGCTAACCTCAGATGGCTCTTTATTTCCTCTAAGGCTTTTCACTCTGACCCTTTTCTTCCTCGCTCAGAGAAAAGTTTCCTCCTCTTTGCAAAGACAGTGTCTCCATATACATTTGTCTATAGAAGATAACCATTCTCATGTGCTCAATTTGTATCTCTCTATGCCATTGTATATTTTTGATGTAAATGGTGATTTATTACATAACCTCATTTTTCTTATTCTTTCCCTGTCAGTAGTGCTTGCTGTTGCTGCTGCTGTTTCTGTCTAAATATCCTAAAAAGTCTTCAGAAGACAAAATACTGGAACGTGCCCTAGAGATTTTTCTTTTCCTTTTTTTTAATGTGAATGTCTTATGTACTATGTTAAGTTTAAATATGCTTAAAACCTTGTCATAAATGAAGAATAATGTATGAATTCTTAATTCATAAAAAGCTTTGGTTGTTAATCACTTGAGATGTAAAAGTACCCACAGGTTATATTTCTTTTTTTGCTTTTTGTGTCACTGTGGCCCTGTTGTTCCAGCCTTGTTAAAAAAGCTCTGTGCTTTTGATAATCAGTTTCAACCATCTCTCCCTACTGCAGTGGTTCATTAAAAACATGCTTCTGGCAACCTGTAAGCCCAAATACAATGCAAAGTTTTTATTGTTCTTCAAGGCGAGACACGGAAAGTGATTCCAGCACGGAGACAAGCAGAGCTAAGTTGTAGGGAGACAATGAGAGGGGGAGCTAGGGCATAGCTGGAGGGAACATGTGGGTTCCTGGCTAATGTTATCAGATGGGCCTGAAGTCAGATCCCTTTATCTTCCCAGGTACATAAATTAATAAATTCACTGTATTTGAGTTTGAGTTGGTTTTGAGTTGGTTTTCTGACATTTGGAAATACAGTGCACTGAAAAACAGAAAAATTGGTAGAGAGAGGAAATTTTGGTAACTGAAAAGCCCCCCAAATATGGAATCAGTTCAGTCAAGGCAGAATTGATGGCAGGAGTAGTATCTTTCTCTCAGATCAGAAAGTTAATGATCCTTCTTATGAGGAGCAAAGCAACTCTTTATACTGATGGTTGTTGTGTCTCTGGAACTAGATACATGGCTGAATAACATTAGGAATTAGGAAACATGTCTAATGCTTGCTGCCTGCAGGAAAGTACTGGAGGCAAAGAGATCTAACCTTTGGTCTTGATTTACCTGACTGAAGGAAGAGTGTGGTCACAGTTTTGATGGCCAGCAATCCATGGTGACTGAGCACTGGATAATCAGGCATAGTAGTGTAACAGAGTGGGGCGGTCCACAGCCCTTAGCACACAGCCCTTGAGGGGCACCATTACCGTACAACCTATTAATAGACAAATTGTGCATTAAGATAGTTTGGTATTTCCA
The DNA here is from genome assembly GCF_023699985.2 of Odocoileus virginianus. Taxonomy (NCBI): domain Eukaryota; kingdom Metazoa; phylum Chordata; class Mammalia; order Artiodactyla; family Cervidae; genus Odocoileus; species Odocoileus virginianus. Next base: position 59,981,325 of record NC_069684.1, read on the forward strand.
AAAACCGGTATAGGGATATAACTTGTTCTGACTAGTTACTTCTTTTATAATGTGCTGAAATATATATTGGAAGAGAGTGGTTCTCTTGTGTTTTGTAACTGTGATCACAAAGAGTCGTGAAAGCCTGCAGACAGAGCAACTTCTCTGCCACTATTAATCAGTGAGTTAATACTACCGTAGACAGAGGGGAACATAAGCAAAAAGTATCACAGCATAAATGTCTATGGTACTTTTTGGATAATCATCTATACCCACAAATTCTTCTCAGAAATCCCTGCCTGGAGTCTCTTCTAAGTGGCCAGTCAACTGCTTTAGTCAGCAAATGATTTAACCTATAATGGCTATATAGTAATATAGAACATAAATAACATGGCTTGAGAATTTGAGCTGAGCCCACTGACAGCTTATGTTTGGTAGTCAGGTCCAAGAGATGTAGCAGAAATCTAGGTAGTAGGAAATCCTTGATCTGAAGGATCTGGTGGTTGTTGACATGTGACAAGTGTAATAGAGGCAAAGGTAATCTTTCGTCAAGATTTATCTTTTAGAAAATTGTCATAACATGACTCATGCTGCCAGAACAAGATATTTATCAAGGTGTTAATGAAGTATTTATCACCATTTTTAATTCTGGTGCCCTTGTGTAGTGCACGACCTTTACAACTGAACATTCTGGAATTGGTTATAAAGATTAAAGCCACGTGGACGTAAAAATTGGAAACCAGCCTTGGCTGAAGCAGAGTGTGTTTGGGGAACACTAAGTAGCTCAGTGAAATTTTTATTGTTGTTCAGTCGTCAATTCATGTCTGACTCTTTGCAACCCCATGAACTGCAGCACGCCAGGCTTCCCTGTCCCTCACCATCTCCTGGAGTTTGTCCAAGTTCATGTACATTGAACCAGTGATGTCATCCAACCGTCTCATCCTTTTTCACCCTCTTCTCCTTCTGCCTTCAATTATTCCTAGCATCAGAGTCTTTTCTAATGAGTCAGCTGTTTGCATCAGGTGGCCAAAGTACTGGAGCTTCAGCTTCAGCATCAGTCCTTCCAGTGATTTTTCAGGGTTGATTTCCTTTAAGATTGACTGGTTTGATCTCCTTGGTGTCCAGGGGACTCTCAAGAGTCTTCTCCAGCACCCCAATTTAAAAGCATCGATGTCTTCAGTGTTCTACCTTCTCTGTGGTCCAGCTCTCACATCCATACATGGCTACTGGAAAGACTATAGCTTTGAACATACAGACCTTTATCAGCAAAGTGATATCTTTGCGTTTTAAACACTGTCTAGGTTTGTGGTTAGAGTTAAGCTATATGGAAAGGCTTATCAAATCTCTTTTCCAGATAACAGAGATCACAGTATTAAAGACCTTGTGGCTGTCATCAGAAGTTTAGATTTCATACTGTAAGCAATGGCTAGCCAGTAAATATTTTAAAATGGGAAGTCAGGCTGTGATTCGCAGACCTGGGTATTCAGGACAGTATTGAAATACCCACTGGTTTGGTGGTGGTGTTAGTATCACAAGTATTATTTCCTGACATCTATCTTTTCCAGGACTTTCTTGGCTCTTCTTGGCTCTGTATCAGAACAGTGTTTTTAGAGGAGTTTTTGGAGAAATATATCTTGGTTTCAGACCATGTAACCTAAAGTCTTTAAAATAAACTTTAAGTTTATTTTAAAAGATTATTAACTGTATAAAAAGACACATATGAACATAGTTATATATACTTAGAAAAATAAGAGAAAATGATATATGAATGATAGTGATGTGAGCTATCATAATAGACAACTTGGAAAGAAAAGAAAAAAAAAAGTTTTGTTGGAGTTGTCAAGCCTGAGATCTGATTCAATGTCAGACTTTACTAAATGATGTCAAAATTATAGGCATCCAAAAAGCACATATGAAATAGAGGCCTACAAAGTCAAGGGTAGCTTCAGTTCAGTTCAGTTCAGTGGCTCAGTCGTGTCTAACTCTTTGTGACCCCATGAATCGCAGCACGCCAGGCCTCCCTGTCCATCACCAATTCCCGGAGTTTATTCAAACTCATGCCCATTGAGTCGATGATGCCATCCAGCCATCTCATCTTCTGTCGTCCCCTTCTCCTCCTGCCCCCAATCCCTCCCAGCATCAGGGTCTCTTCCAATGAGTCAACTCTTCGCATGAGGTGGTCAAAGTACTGGAGTTTCAGCTTCATCATCAGTCCTTCCAGCAAACACCCAGGACTGATCTCCTTCAGGATGGACTGGTTGGATCTCCTTGCAGTCCAAGGGACTCTCAAGAGTCTTCTCCAACACCACAGTTCAAAAGCATCAATTTTTTGGCACTCAGCTTTCCTCACAGTCCAACTCTCACATCCATACGTGACCACTAGAAAAACCATAGCCTTGACCAGACGGACCTTTGTTGGTAAAGTGATGTCTCTGCTTTTTAATATGCTATCTAGGTTGGTCATAACTTTCCTTCCAAGGAGTAAGTCTCTTTTAATTTCATGGCTGCAGTCACCATCTGCAGTGATTTTGGCTTACCAGGCCATATATTCTCACATTAGATGTGTCTTTTTGGCCCAGGGTAGTTGAAGTCTTAGGTGCAGTTTGTGGCATTCCTCTAACTGTAGGGAGACTTTTAGCTCTACCAATTTATAGCCCAGAGTTGTATAGCTTAGGTGACACTGAGAACATCCAGTTGACAAGGCACATATGGCATCTGCTTTGACCCCTTCTCAGTATTGTTCCCATCTTCCACAGAAAGAGAGTGGATCTGATCTATTGCTTAAACTCTTTTCTCCCAAAAATATCTTAGAAACATTCTGAATTTTCATTAAATAAAGCAAGTCTTATGATCAGGAAATTTCTTTTTTTTTTTTTTTCCTGTGGACTTTATTTATTTTTTTTTCCATTTATTTTTATTAGTTGGAGGCTAATTACTTTACATCATTACTGTAGTTTTTGTCATACATTGAAATGAATTAGCCATGGATTTACATGTATTCCCCATCCCGGTCCCCCCTCCCACCTCCCTCTCCACCCGATCCCTCTGGGTCTTCCCAGTGCACCAGGCCCGAGCACTTGTCTCATGCATCCAACCTGGGCTGGTGATCTGTCTCACCCTAGATAATATACATGTTTCGATGCTGTTCTCTTGAAACATCCCACCCTCGCCTTCTCCCAGAGTCCACAAGTCTGTTCTATACATCTGAGTCTCTTTTTCTGTTTTGCATATAGGGTTATCATTACCATCTATCTAAATTCCATATATATGTGTTAGTATACTGTAATGGTCTGATCATAGAAATCACAGATAGACCAGCCTGATGTAAGCCTGGGAAATGAGATGACACCTTTGGGTAAGTGTGAAGTGGGAAGTTTTTCCATCCTGAGAGAACTGATAGAAGCAATATAAGGAAGTCAGTTCTTACTTACTCTTTAGCATATTGACTGCTGCTCAATTGACTGTATTTTAGGTATTAGACAATTTTAGAGTCATTATATAAATCAGTATGTCTCTCATATTTAAACATGTTTTCTTTTTGATTGATGATTGCTTGTCTTCTTTTTGAGAAAAAAAATTAAATGTCTACATTCTGGGCAAACATACAGTGTGGTTTAAAACTGCTAGCAAATAACTTACATAATTGGACAACCCCTTATCTTGATTATTATTATTACTTACCACAGATATAGCACTTGACTGAAATGGTATTCACTCAAAGTAACTGACAAGCATTAATTACTTAATGTGTTCATGTTCTTTATGGATAAGTTAAATATAGTTGAATATATATATATATATATATATATGCATGAATCTACACACACATACACATCAAGGACTAATGGAAGTTCCAGGAACAAGAGAAAATATTTGTTGTTGGCTGAATGTGCATATAGTAATGTCTATAAAATGCCTTCAAAATAATATCAGTTTTCTTTCAGAAATGATACTCTCAGTAATAAAACTTATAGTCACTTTGACACATTTTAGCATAAAATTATTTTAGTTTGCAATTAACCTTTTGTGATCATTTCTTTCAGCTTTATTGAAGCATAATTGACAAAAATTGTATATATATATAAGTTGTACAATGTGATTTTTTAAAGACAATTATTTAGAGAAGATTTAGATTCACAGCATAACTGAAGGAGAGGTTCAGACATTTCCCATATACCCCTCCCCTGACACATGCCTAGCCTTCTGCATAACCAACATCCCCTCACCAGAGTGGTGCATTTATAGTTGATGAACTACATTGATATGTTATTATCACACAAAATTCATAGCTATTGTTACAGATCATTCTTGGTGCTGCACTTTCTATGGATTTGGGCAAATGTGTCATGACACATATCCATCATTATGTCATCACACAGGGTATTTTTACTGCCCTAAAGATCCTCTGTGCTTTGCTATCCAGCCTCTACCCATCTCCACCTCTAGGCAATCACTGATTTTTTCCCTCTCTTCATAGTTTTGCCTTTTCCAGCATGTCATAGAGTAGAAATCATACAGTATGTAGCCTTTCTGATTGACTTCTTTCACTTTGTAATATGCATTTAAAGTACTTTTATATCTTCTCATGGCTTGATAGTGCATTTCTTTTTAGTAGTGAGTAATGTTGCATTGTCTGGATGTACCTGTGTAATAATCCATTAAGACCTTGATGCTGGGAAAGATTGAAGGCAGGAGGAGAAGGGGACATCAGAGGATTAAATGGTTGGATGGCATCACCGACTCAACGGACATAAATTTAGCAAGCTCAGGGAGTTGGTGATGGACAGAGAAGCCTGGCGTGCTGCAGTCCGTGGGTTCGCAAAGAGTCAAACACAACTGAGCAACTGAACTGAACTGAACTAGAAGGCATCTTCATTGCTTCCAAGATTTGGCAATCATGAACAAAGCTGTTGTAAATACTTGTGTGCAAGTTTTCATGATGGACATACATTTTCAGTTTCTTTGGTTAAATACCAAGAAGTGTGATGGTTGGGTCATATGGCAAGAGTATAATTCATTTTATAAGAAGCCACAAAATTGTCTTCCAAACTGGCTGTGCCATTTTGCATTCTCACCAGAAATGAGTGAGAGTTCCTGTTATTCTATACCCTCACTAGCATTTGGTATTATCAAGTGTTCTAAATTTTGGCCATTTAAATAAGTGTGCGGGGTTGTTTTAGTTTGCACTTCCTTGATGAAATAAAAATGTGGAGCATTGTTTCACATGCTTATTTGCCATCTGTATATCTTCTTTGCTGAGGTGTCTGTTAAGGTGCCTCCCCATTTTTGAGTTGAGTTGTATGTTTCTCATTGTTGAATTTAAGAGTTCTTTGTGTATTTTGGTTGCTAGTCCTTTATCAGTGTTTTGCAAATATTTTCTCCCAATCTGTGACTTGTCTTCTCATTCTCTTGATTTTTGTAATAATTTTAATCAATTTCTTCTTGTAGAAAATAACATGGTATCCCTTATTTTGTCTTTCATGAAAGATGCCCTGGGATATCCCTGTATAGGTAATCCTTGGAGTTAGTGCAAATGAATTGAAAAATGGGAAAAAGACATATACCCTCCTCTGCTGTCTGAATGTACATTCATAATAGACTAGAAGTTAGATGTTATCAATTAGCCTTTTCTTTCCTTCAATGGACTGGAATATGCTCCAGAATTTTGTACCTTAACAAAGGTACAAATTGTCTATAATCTAGTCTATAGTCTATAGTCAAATAATATTTCAGGCATATTTACCTTTCACATGTCAGAGTTCACAAATAGGCCTGAATTTTCTTAATAGTTGACTTTCCTTGTGTTTGTCATATTCTCTCTAACTCAGATGGAGTTTGATTTTCTAGGTCACTGAAGGATCCTCTAGGGTATGTAGAATTAAAATAAAGATGGTTTTTGATTAATCATTCCTTAGAATGATTAGGTTTTGGCTTCTCATTCATTCAAATCTTTAGAGAGAATTGAGATCAAAGACCCTCTTTAACTTCAAACAAATAACATAAGCATCATACACCTTAGCTGCTTTTGACTGAATATGCCGTGTAGAGCATTCTGTGCCACATGTATATTTATGACATTTGTGCCGAATTAACTTATTTTTCAACTGATCAACATTATAGTTTATAAAAAATAATGGAAAATGTGGAGCTATTCCTTCTGAATCTCATCTGTTACACAAACCAAAGCTAGGTAGGCAGTAAACAGCATAGACTACCAGAATGGTGGGAAGCAAGATTGTGGAAGAGGAAATAAATCAGGGTGGAATGGCCAGTCCTTGGAGACAGGCTTCCATAATATGGAGAGATGGGTTTAAGCAGAAATTAAGCTGTTCATAGTCTATCACAATCTACTCTGTGTTTCACCCTTATATTTTTTGAGTCACTTTTGCTTTTGAGTATATCTCTTTTAATTATAATTTGAAAAACAGCAAGGTTTATGCTTTTCTCTGAAAATCTTGTGGGAGATATGGATACTGTACCCAGAAAACACACATATACACAGAAGCAAGTAAGAATTTTAGGGGTGTACATATAATGTCCATACAAAGACCTTTTGAGTGGTCCATGGAACATGTAAAAATCCCTCATTTTATAAAATGTAAGGGAAAAAAGTTTACTGTTTCATCTATTAATGATAACTAGACTAGAAAATGTAGAATGAAATCAATTGTTCTTTTATGGCTTGGCTTATATTATACCTCTCAGTCTTAGAGTTTTAAAGACCTAGTACTGTGATTAATGTGTATTATTCTAAAGTTTTAAAGTTACATGCTAATATTTAAGTATCAGCTTATCCAAAATCCTATTAATTTTGAACTAGGAATCATCCTGACTGCTTAAAAGCCTCTAATTTTTCTACCAATGTAGTCCTCTTCATATCTCATTTTTAAATTTTCTCACATTTTGAAAGTATTATTAGGAGGTTTTTTTTTTGGTGAGGGGGAATACATGATTGAGAGCTTTCAACATCTCAAACTGTAATCTACTGATGTGAGTCTACAAAGGCAAGAATAACAACCCTGTTCTGGCCATATATCTGTAGGTTTCTACTCTTTACTTTAATTTATAGAGACTTGGGCTGGCCTCCTTTGCCTCTTACATGTTTGAATTTCTTGAATTCCTTATTTAAAAGAACTATTTCATAAATGGCTGCTAGTTCTGTCTCTGAGCTATGTGATTACAAAAAGACATATCTACTGAAAAATCTGAACGAAAGTGTAAGTTTTAGAAGATAACCAATTAATGTGTGGAGGTATGAGAATGTTAAAAAGGAACTGTTCCAGTTAGCCCTGCTCTACAATAAGCCACCCCAAAATAACTGTCTTAAAACACCTATGCATTAGCTCTCATTGGTCGCTCGAGTGCTTTCAATTAGATGATTCTCACTTGGAGTCTCTCCAGGAGCAGCAGGCAGATGGGGGTGGGACTAAACTCATCTGAAGATAAACTAGGGTGACTGTTGAGGGTCCCTGTGGGCTAGTTGCCCAGCAGAGTTCCCCACTCAGCATCTTCTCATCCATCGCCTTTCCCTGTGGTAAGGAAGTTCTCACAATATGTGTAGTTGAAATCCTTACATCGAGTCTCTGAGCTCAAAGAGGAAGGTGGAAACTTCCAGGAGTCTTAGAAAGGCTAGGTCCAGAACTCTAATGGTGTCATTTTGCTGTAGATAATGCAAGTTAATAAGGCCAACATGGATTCCAAGGGAGGTGAATAAGACTCCATTCTTTGTGGGAGGAATAGCAAAAAAAATGTATTTTCATCTCTCACAGTATCCATTGAGATAATTCCCAGACATGAGCAGGGTTAACAGCTCTGAGAACAGGGATAGCTAATGCTATATTTTAAATGGCTAACACTGCTATGATATAATAACAGTGTTACCTGCATATCCCCCAATTTTTATTACTTTCACACACATGCACATAAAGTTGTGGATAATTAGAGGTGAGAGTGTTACATGGGAGCATAGCTTATTCCATATTCACCACTCTGTTAATAAAAAAAGAATATCATCCTATCTAAAGGATTATGGCTAGGACACTCAGATAAGGAAAAGCAGGTAAATGAACAGTAATATGTGATTGAATCAGAAATCAATCTAAATCTGTGAGGTCCTGAATATGCCAGGTTGATCTTATTCATACCAGTAGTTCCCAGATTTTCTGCCTCTCTTCTATTCTCCCTAACAGCTATTAATTTCTAATAGAAGATGTTTACTGCACCATATTGGAAAATGCTTCATACCAAAATATAACAGAGATGGTGTTGAGTTCATAGAAAGGAAAATATCTTTGGGTTACAGGTTTAAAGATAGATATAATGATGAATCTAGGAATCTGGAATCATTAATGAAATTTGTTTCAGAATGGGGGGAAGAAATTTTGTTAGATGGTATATTAAAGGTCATCCAGGTCAAGAGGTTTTGTAATATTTTTTATGAACCCAGAGTTTTATGGGAAGTGTTTCAGAGAGGAACAGGAAGAATCAGTACCTCCTCTCTTCAAGGAGTTAAATATTAAATTTCACTTAAAATAGTAATGCTGTCCAAATGATGAAGAACAAGGAGAGGAAGAGAGGGTTCATTCTAAGAGAGGCAGAAACAGAAATAGAACAGAGATCCTCTGACTTTTAGACCAGGCTCTTTGCAGCCTTCTACATCATTCCTGAGGAGAGGAAATTCCGAGATTAATAGAAGTCAGAATTTTTTCAGATTGTGAAAAATCTTAAACTCAGGAAAGGACTTGGTCATTTCCCTTTAGATTTTGAAAATTCCACAAGTATTTGTTAGCAGAAAATAAGAGTGCATGTTTAGGAAGATGGGTAGAGTACTAGGCAAAACTGAGGAGAAAAATACTGCAATAGTGAAGGAAAGCATTTGAAAAAAGTTGACTATCTGTTTACTTAAATAATCCTGGTTAGAGGTGGTGAATTATAAGTGTTTATTCCATGCAAGTTGGAAGGTAAGCAGGAAAAGCAATACATCATCTGTATTGAATTTCTTAAGAAACCTCCTTAATTTGGATGACTGAATCTTAATTCTGTATACACGATCTAACAAATCAAATCAGACTGTAGCAGTTTGGTTCAGTTACTGGTAGAAATATAAGGCTTATACACATATAACTAAGATTAGAGAATTTACCTTTCTTTCATTTAAAAAAAAAATGGTGTTAAGATAAATCTCTGCATCTCCTTAATTTTGAGATGAAACCAGCCAGTGTTAAAGGATAGTTTCCTGAAGGAAGAAATTAATGATGGGGTAGTATCTTCAGTTGTGTAGACAAAGAACATCACTGCAATGCACTGTCTGAAACACACCACTTAAATCATCAGTGCCAGTTTTTATAATTAAGCTAATTATTTAATCCTGACTAGGACAGACATGTATATCTTATTTGCTATAATTTTCCCAGTGTCTGTCACCAGTAGACACTCAAATAGTAGACACTGAATGAATATACTGTCTGTCACCAGTAGATACTCAAAGTGATCTGTAGAATGAAAACATGCTAATTCATGAAGCTACTTATTATCATGTGGTTAAACATTTTTCATAATACACTATTACATTTTGAAAGTTTATATAAAATTTGCTCATCACTAATAATTTCTGTGAACAAATATGATTGGATAACATAAAATATAACATTTTATTTAGAATCGAACATGTAATTGAAAATTCTTCAAAGAAAATATATATGTACATATCATAATGTGCAAGGTCATCCCTTCTTTTCTGAATTCCTTTCAGGCTAAATTAGTCTTTCCAATCAGGCAACTGATGAGGCAGTTTTTGCCACACTTGAATTTTCTTCACAACTCTAATGAGGGAATAACACATAATTAGGAAGCCTGGGAGAAAATTTGCAGAACCACATCTGTTTTTCTTTCATATTTTTCATTTATTCTTTCTCCTCTTAGCTGAAAAATATTTTGATATGAATTTATGAGTTTAGTGATTAAAATAAAATAATAATTTATTGTAAAGTAGGACTGTCAGTCTCCCCAAATAATTTCTCAAAATTGAGTGGAATTTGAATTTTTGGAATAAATATACATTTTCTAATATTAGACTATTACAATCAGTGCAGTTGTTTTTGGTGAGAAGAACGTGTATCAGGGACTAAGGTAATTTCTTGTAATTTGGGCTGCATAGGCTCCTGATTGCAAAGAGTATATCAGAAATTCTGATTAGCAGTTGTAGATGTGTTTGGTTAATAAAAATGATAAAGTCATCATAAATTGATAAATGCAGTTGGTTTCATAGAAAAATTCTCATCTAAAGCCATGACTCATGGTGAGGGCAGGGGTCTCTGTCTCTTATGGGGCAAAAATATTGGGGCCCCATGAACTCAATTTGGTTATATGAATTAGCAGCTCTTTGATAGAGAGCTCTCTGAAGTAATTAATTTGCTTTTCTTTCAAGGTCTTAAAATATCCAGCTTGATCTTTGTTCACCTGATTAACCAGTTAATTAAATTTTTATGTAAGTCTTCTGACCTAGTTAGCTTGCCAGGAACACCTATTAATGGGAAGTAACTGGTGAGGTTCCTCCCGACCCCTCCTACAAATTCCTGCTTGTCATCTAGTGCAAGGAGCCGCTGCTTCCACTAAAACTCCACCACTGTGGAAACAAGGGAAAAAGCAAATACGAGGCTCAGAGATCTTTCAAGTCTATAGGGTTCTGTAGTAGAAGTGAGACACTGAAAGGAGAAGGGAAATGTTGGTAAAACTGATACCACACAGAGTCTTTCAAGGGCAGAATCACTTAAATGTTTGTTAAATAAGCAAAATAAAGTAATAAAGATACAAATGGCTTGTAGATGTGCCAACTATTAATGCATAGGTATCTTCCTCTGTCTCTACACTTTTCTTAAAATTGTAATACTTTTTGTAAGTCACAGATTTTACGATGTTAACAGGCATTTGATTTTTTATTTATTTTTTTATTGGAGTATAATTGCTTTACAAAGCTGTGTTCGTTTCTGCTTTACAATGAAGTGAATCAGCTATAGCTATACATATATCTCTCCCTCTTGAGTGAAATGTAATATTTAACATATATCCCTCTCTTTTGAGCCTCCCCATCCCCATCCCTCTCATCTAGGGCACCTCAGTCCTTATGTTTTAGAGTTGTGTGACCTGTATGGTTTAAGAAGCTACACTTGGTAGTGGCTGGAAGACAGTGTTATTGAGAACACATATGTCACTCAGTTGACTGAATAAGGGGGTCAAAGAAGAGGCAGGGAACAGAAATAAAAGGAGTTTTGAAATGTTTTATTATTAGAGTTAGGTCAATTTTTAGGAATCAGCACTGAATTTCTCCTCCATCTTGCGTTCTCTGTCTCTTCTCTCTCTTTCTTCTCACCTCCCTCCTCTTTCTACTTCCTAAACTTTGAGATTTTTATTTTCCAGACCCAAACTCAGGCATAAATCATTTATTCTGCCCTTAAAATATGCTCAAGTTAAATATAGTCCAAGGACTTCAGACCATGGGAAATAGTTGCTTAGTAACAAACTTTGTTATTGTATAAGACTCACAACAACACAATTCCCAGGTTGGGAGTCTGCTCGTATTTCACAGGTCAGTGGCCTACCTATCTGCTTTGTTTCCTCCTCATTAAAATAAAAATCAAGATGTTCTAGTAAATTCCTTTCACTGATTACCCTGTTGTTGGTTGTATTCTCAAATACCTGGGAAGAAAATTAATTAACTTCTGCAGAGTTCTAAAACTGTGCATATCCTTGGAAACTAACATTGTATTTAACTTCAGGCATGATGGATTGATCTAGTGCTCTGTTATACTTGCGGTTTTGGAGAAATGATTTATAAGAAGAAAAACAGGCATCATTTTGTTTATGATTTATGAGCTTTGATCTTTAATCCTGAATTTTTATATCATTAGTCCCGAGAAAGGGATATTATAAGACAGGTGCAATGAAATTTCAAATATTTTCATACGTATAAATCAGTTTATTATCCATACTTCGGTCATAGGTTTTATGATAGAGCACATAATCATGATGGAGAACACAATCTTTAACCCCAGTGTAATTTCTCAAATACACATATTTGCCAGGTTGCATAACCATATGTATATTCTCATAGGTATAGATATATATGTATGTGTGTGAGAAATCAATTTAAGTATAGGTGAAGATTGCAATTGAGAAATAGCTTATTCAAAGGAATTTAATGAAGAAATACAAATAACCTATGTAGAAAATAAATTCATTTTTAATATGTGAGGTCACCTGCGTTTTATAAAATGGAAAGATTTTCAAGGATTTATTGACCTAAGTTCAGGAGAATTGCCTTTCTCCTTGCCAGGCCCCAGTAAATGAATAGGTTAGTTTTTATAAACGAGTGAGCAAGAGGCCCAGAACTCTATAGAGACATCAGTCAGAAACATTTTTCAAAGTTCCCTTTTTTCTGACTCAACATAACATTGAAAAATGATTATACATTACCCAGCCTATTTTTTCAGTATTCTCTGAGTGTTCTTTCTCCTTGAAGAGTTTCAGAGGTTCAAGCTAAGCTTGAAGATCCATGTTGGGAGGCAGAATGTGGCTTGTCTCCCTGGAAACCACCTGTTCACTGCTGTCTTTCCCCAGATGCCTGGCCTTCTCCTCTAAAGGCAGGATAGTGGAGAGTTTTCAGAGGTTCAACAGAGAAGCAGTATCAGCAGGAGATATGTATTAGAAGTTTCGTTGAGAGAAATTGCTTTGAACATTTGTAGGGTTGGCTAAGCAAATTCAAAATCCATAGACAAGGCTAGAGTTCTTGGGCATGAACGGAAATATTATTCACAGGTGAAATTTGTTCTTTATCAGGGAAGTCTTGGCAGTGATTCTAGAGGCCTTTCACCTGATTGAATCAGGTCCACCCAGATTATCTAAGCTAATATCTCTGTATGTTTGGCTTTTATACATCATAAACAGGTAAGAGATAATAATCTCCCTTACTTAGGGTCAATTGGTTATGAATTTTAATCACATCTTCAAATTACTTTCATAGCAACACCTGGATTAGTATTTGATTTGATTAGTATTTGAAAACTGTAGACCATAGCTTAGCCAAATCCACACAGTCAAAGACCATCACATCATAATCATGATATACTGTTATAGCTTTTCTTTTCTCATTTGGGGTACCCAAAGGCAAATGCTCTTATAAGTTGATGCAGGATCAAGATACTAAGGACATTCTCATGCTTTGTGGGTTTTTTCTCCCTGTTTTCTATAATCGAGCCTTGTCTTACTGTGCATCCCTAGTAACAGTTCTACCAATTTCATTTATTCTCAAGTGGAAGAAGTATCACCAGGAATTTTTGGCACTGGCACAAAAGGGTTCCTATTGAAAGTTTTGCTTTTTAAGTTAGTTGGTGATTTTGTCTTTATATTGTTTAAAATATAAAATATAGTTTTATGGTTTAGAATATTTTATATAATTATTAAAAAGATGTAATATTCTAGGTAAATATAAGATCTTTAAATCATTAAAGTCTATACTCATTTGGAGGGCATTTTTATTATAGCACTTATACATGGATACAATAGAGGTTAAATTAACTATTGTTTTTACCCAATATACTATACAATTATGCCATAATCTTTGGTTTTGAATATAAGAATATATGCTATTTATAAATAAAATAAATATTGTTGTTGGCATAGTCAATTAAAGAAAGACACTTTGGGGAAAGAAATCGGTGTAACAGTCGCATTGTAGGGGGAAACATTCATCACAGGCCTGAGTCTTTTCATGTCTTAAAATGCTTATATCATGTCCTTACAGATGGCTAAAAAACACATGAAAAGATGCTTAACATCACTCATTATCAGAGAAATGCAAATCAAAACCACAATGAGGTACCATTACACGCCAGTCAGGATGGCTGCTATCCAGAAGTCTACAAGCAATAAATGCTGGAGAGGGTGTGGAGAAAAGGGAACCCTCTTACACTGTTGGTGGGAATGCAAACTAGTACAGCCGCTATGGAGAACAGTGTGGAGATTTCTTAAAAAACTGGAAATAGATCTGCCATATGACCCAGCAATCCCACTTCTGGGTATACACACTGAGGAAACCAGATCTGAAAGAGACACGTGCACCCCAATGTTCATCACAGCACTGTTTATAATAGCCAGGACATGGAAGCAACCTAGATGCCCATCAGCAGACGAATGGATAAGGAAGCTGTGGTACATATACACCATGGAATATTACTCAGCCATTAAAAAGAATTCATTTGAATCAGTTCTAATGAGATGGATGAAACTGGAGCCCATTATACAGAGTGAAGTAAGCCAGAAAGATAAAGACCATTACAGTATACTAACACATATATATGGAATTTAGAAAGATGGTAATGATAACCCTATATGCAAAACAGAAAAAGAGACTCAGATGTATAGAACAGACTTTTGGACTCTGGGAGAAGGCGAGGGTGGGATGTTTCAAGAGAACAGCATCGAAACATATACATTATCTAGGGTGAAACAGATCACCAGCCCAGGTTGGATGCATGAGACAAGTGCTCGGGCCTGGTGCACTGGGAAGACCAAGAGGGATCGGGTGGAGAGGGAGGTGGGAGGGGGGACCGGGATGGGGAATACATGTAAATCCATGGCTAATTCATTTCAATGTATGACAAAAACTACTGTAATGATGTAAAGTAATTAGCCTCCAACTAATAAAAAGTTTTGAAAAATGCTTATATCATGTCTTAAAATGCTTATGTCATTTGAGACAAAGGTCTTTTTGAATTTTGTCTCTAGTCAAGATATGAGACTACGAAGAAGTCATCATTTCAGTCAGAGCAAAAGAGGAGGCAAAACAATAGATTTCTTCAGATACTGAGATTTTCTTAAGAATTGCAAAACATATTTATTCTGTTTTTCCCCCTCTTTCCAATCCTTCTTATTCATTGTATGGCAGCTGCGTTAATTAGCAGTTTTGTTTGTGAATGTATTGGAAGTACCTGAAGTAAACTCTAAAGCAGTTTGTTTGTTTTTCTAAGACCACAGTTTGTCTTACCCAAGCTAAATAATTAAAAAATTTTTATTAGTTTTCTCTCTGAAATTAATTGGGTCTTGTTGTCTTTGCTTTCCTGTATTATTTTATAGCATAGTGGGAGCATGAACATACCTAATAGCTGTTTTGTAAATATTTGTTGATTGATGACAGAGGCTGGTTAGAAGAGTTTTAATGAATCATTAGAACATTAAATTAATAAATCATGACAACAATATTAATGTTGGCTTAACTATTTCTAGACTCTGCTTTCATACACACAAATAGTCCATTGGTGGCTTCAAATTCATTGCTTTACATATTTAATTAAATATAATCTAAATTAATTATAGACAAAACTCCCTCAATAAAAACTTAAAATTGATGTCTTTACACGTCTTCCTACTCATCAAAATATTACATAGGTTCAGGAAAAAATAGAATGTTGCCTTAGTGCACTCACTCATGATATGTGCACATTGGATCTAATTAAATTTTTACCTCATGAGCATAACCAAGGCAAACAATTTATCACAACACAGGGAGGTGTCGAAAGACTTGTTTTCCTTTGAAGGGAACTGATTATTTCCTAACTGGCTAGCAATTTTGCTTCTCCAGCATTTCCCAGGCATACCTGAACTTACTCTCCCTGCTTATGATATGTAAAAGACAAATATGAGAAAGTTTTTCTCAGAAACCGTTTTATAGTACTTTTATTACATTGAAATTTTCATTCTTTTTAAAGATAGAATTGTTCCATCTTTGATGTAAGCAAACATATAGCCAATAATGGTATTTTATTGCTAATCACTAATTGCTGAAGGTGGTGTTTGAAGATTCTGGAGTTGGACATCAGGTGGTTTTTGGTGCTTTGCAAGGATGAAGATATATACACCACTGAGGAATCACCGAACTGCCTTATTTTCCCTGTGGGTGCTTTCTCCTCTAAGCACAGGCAACTGCACACGAGGCACATGGGCAGGTCCATAGAGTAAGAGAATCAAAACCATCACCTCCTGATTAATCATATTTCTTGTTTTGCCTTATCGTGGGATTAAGAAAGAAGTGGTCCTTTGGGAATTGCAGGCTTGTGAAACAGGCAGATGTTCAGCAAGTAATTGTAAAAAGATGGAACTAGAGAGCAACAAGCAGCATTAGGCTTAGAAGAAAGGAAAATGAGAGGCTGGGCGCCTAGGACTGAAACATAAGAGGCTACAATGTTTTGAGGAAGAGGAATCTACAAAGAATACAGAGAAAACAGCAATGAAATTTCAAGAGGAGATGGGAAAACTGGAAGTAACGGAAAGAAAGAAAACAGGAAAGATGCTGTTTTGATGAGGAAAATGTGGACAACTGAGCTAAGTAGTACTGAAAGATGGAGGAACATGAACACTTGGCCACCATATTTCCTAAACCATTGCTCCCCGCTCCTTCTCAACACTGAGGGTGACCGTTGACTAAACTTGGAGCTTTGGTGCTCTCAAACTGATGTCACTCCATTTGTGCCCGATGAGTCGGCAGTAGGCAGTGGTCAGAGGCACACCAGTAAAGTGGACTAACTTGCGCCCACACTGAAGCTGACTGAGAAGCCGAGAGCAGAGGGTCCCCACAGGGGCATGCTATGGGTCATTCTGCTTTCTTTCCCATGCCGCCTTCCATGATGCCAGGGCCCCACCTGCTGCTAAGTGAACACTCAAGGCTCTGCGATCAGAGGAGACCCCCCCCCCGCAACCCCCACACCCCCATCCCCAGGAGAGTCCCTGACCTCAGGGATACAGGAGCTAGTCGAATGTTCCAACATGCCCTTCCTCAGACACACAGTTCTGAAAGGTGTTCCCTTTATTTCTAAAGTGTGCCCCGTGTTGCACATTTTTCCTTCTTTTTCTCTCACCGAGGCTTCCTGAAATCACTCTTCAGATCAACTTTCTGTATTTGTTTCAGGCACAGCCTCCAAGTTCACAGGAAACCAAATGAACATTGACTAGCAGCTGAAGGGGGATTTAGAATTTCAGGGATGGGTTTTGTTCATTTATTTGGTTAAGATGGGAGAACCATAAATAAAGAAATTTAAACAGAAAGATCCAGGAGTCAAGGAGGCAGTGAGTACAAATGAGAGAAAGGTATAGTTGATGGAGTGAGTTGCCACAGGAAGTAGAAAGTGATGGAATTCCCTGTATGGAGTGACCACTTTGAGTGAGAAGAAGGACACACACACATTCACACACAAAGGAAAAAATGCATGTGGTTAAACGTCTTGTAGATTTTATGACGGGGGACATATGGAATTCTATGGATGGCTTCTTTATTTTCCGTGCAGTCCGTTCATCAAAAAAAAAAAAAAAAAAGATATATGCTTACATAATGCCCATTATAAGCAGAAACTCTGCAAAGGACTTGATCCAGAGAGCAAGAGAGTTACCACTCCGTAAGGAAAACACACAATCCTCAAGAAAGAGATTTTTAAATGAATACATTTTAAAATGCATTTTGATTTACTTACAAATTTTATTTACAATTTAAAGAAGAGAGAACCTTGACAGAAATCTGGTTACCGTCTCTTTGAATTCCGTTTAGTAAATGTGGAAAACAAAGTGGAATTTAAATATTGTTTTGAGGAGTTTACATAATGGAAACTATATATCATTATTAAAGAACATTAGAAAAATGCAGAAATGCAGAACTTAGGAAAATTCTATCTGTGATTTCACTGAGACAGTCATTATTTGCATTTCTACTCATGATCCACCAGTTTTCATACATACATTTAAAAAGATAGTTATAATTGTATTACACACATACATATGTGGTTTATCTTATTCACTTCACATTGTGACATAGCTGTCTTTTATGTCATCATAGTCTTTACAAAGTTTTACTTATTTGGAATATAAATACACTATATTACATGACATGCTGCAGTCCATGGGATCACAAAGTCGGACACAGCTTAACAACTGAACAGTAAATTACATAGCTAACTGTTTTCCTCTTCATAGCATGTAGAGTTTCACTGTATATGTGGGTGTGCTCATTTGCTTCAGGCATGTCTGATTCTTTGCAACCCTAATGACTGTAGCCTGCCAGATTCCTCTGTCCATGGGATTCTCTAGGCAAGAATACTGGAGTGGGTTGCAGTTTCCTTCTCCAGGGGAGCTTCCCAACCTAGGGATCGAACCTGGGCCTTCTGCATCACAGACAGACTCTTTACTGCTCAGCCACTGGGGAAGCCCAGAGTTTCACTGTACAGTTTTAATATCATTTGAATGTGGTTTTTGAGTAGGTCCTATATTCACATGGCTCAGAATCCAAAATATTCATGAGGGTAAACCTTAAAAAGGCTCTCCCCATCTCAGATACCAGTAGAGACCTATATAGTATGTAAAGTAGTCTCTAGTCCCTGAGTCCTCTCCTGTGGATAGGTGAGTTGGCAACGTCTCTCCCTCTCATTCGGCCTCTCATAACAGCCTGGCATTCCTGCATCAGAGCTCTAGGAAGATTGTCTTCAGGAGCCACTAGGGTGATCTGCAAATGGGTTGTAAGTTCCTCATATTCCTGCTACTGTTCTTATAGCACTAGGTAACACTGTTAAGGGTAACCTTGAGGAGACCTTGGTTTCAAGCCTTAACTAGTCTCATGCCTCTTCCCATGGACATTTCAGTGGCTGTTGTTGCTGTCTAGCTAGGACTATATCTGGATAGCTGGAATGGGGCTTCCCTGGTGGCTCACTGTTAAAAAAAAAAAAATCCACCTGTCCATGTAGGAGACTTGGGTTCAATCCCTGGATCAGGAAGATCCTCTGGAGAAAGAAATGGCAACCCCCTCCAGTGTTCTTGCCTGGGAAATCCCATGGACAGAGGAGCCTGTAGGGTCACAGTTCATGGAGTCACAGAGTTAGACACGACTTAGCGACTAAACAACAACAGCACAGTTGGAATGATCATCTGACACCATCTAACGTTGCCCATCTTTGACCCAAAGTGGATGTTATTAGTAATTATAAAAGGACGACAGGGACATATTGCTTGAGCCAAGTGGCACCTGTGATCATCTTATTATAGCAGGGACTTTCTGCTCACTGATGGTAGATTTAGTTCCTTGATTGCTTACAGCCTGCTTTCTTAAAAATCTCAGAAAAAGCCCATCTGAATGAAAAGAACATATTAAGGTACTGTAGTATGCCAAGTCCACCCAAATCATTCTTTGATGCTGACCAAGGATGGTCGCTTGGGTGGGGACAAATTAATGTTTGCTCCCCTTTTGCCAGAGACTTGATTATGATGCTATGGTGTTGTTGGCTGCCAATAGTTCTAGAACTCCTTTTCCCTTATTTATTTATCCATTTTTATTGGAATATATATCTATATTAATACATAGATGTGTTAATGTACAGTTAACACTGGAGTGGGTTGCCATTTCTTTCTCCAGAGGATCTTCTTGATCCAGGGATCCCTATATTCCAAAAAGGATGTTATATGTTTATACATATATCCCCTCTGTTTTGGATTTCCTTCCCATTTAAGATACCAGTGTACATTAAGTAGAGTTCCCCAGGCTATACAGTATGTTCTCATCAGTTGTTTACTTTGCACGTATAATCAATAGTGTATACGTGTCCATCTCAACCTCCCAATTTCTCCTACCCCACCTTTTGCCAATCCCAATCTTCCAATTCCTCCTATCCCACCCCACCCCTTTCCCCCTTGGTATCCATAAATTTGTTCTCTATGTCTGTTTCTCTATTTCTGCTTTGTAAATAAGATAATCTATGCAATTTTTCTAGATTCCACATATATGTGTTAATATACAATATTTGTTTTCCTCTTTCTGACTTACTCATCTGTATGACACTCTCTAGGTCTATCTACGTCTCTACAAATGACCCAGTTTTGTTCCTTTTTATGGCTGGGTAATATTCCATTGTATGCCATTGTATATATATGGCACATCTTCTTTATTCATCCCTCTGTTGATGGACATTTAGGTTGCTCCTATGAAAAGGGAATCAAAAGAAACTTGGAGTAGCAATACTCATATCAGACAAGACAAACTTCAAAATAAAGACAATTGCAAGAGACAAGGGAGGACACTACTTAATGATCAATCCAAGAAGATTATAACAATTGTAGGTATCTGTACACTCAACATAGGATCACCTATTTCCTGCAGTGCTAAGAAGTCCACCAAGATTGTACAAACTGAAGCTGAAGGGGAAAAGTAAAGTTCATGGTGGGCAGAAGTGGCTGCGAAGGGCCTAAAGTTATAACTTGTAGGTTTCCCATTACATATCAAAAAAAAGTTAACATTTAAGGAAAGGTGTGGTGACAGATTTTTTGGCTGTATTTTCACTGTATATTTTGTTGTCTAGTATTATTTGCAGATCACAGATAAAGGAAACATATTTTATAACATTTGGTTTATAACATTTTTATATTAAGCATAACAAATAAATTAGCAAAATGAATTTAAAACAACTGCAAACATTCTGAGACTAGTGTATTTGTTTTCACTTAATTATTTTTATCACGATTTTATATGTGTGCATAAGTCACAAAAGACAGTAGAAAAAATGTCTTTATGTCTCCGCCTGACTTGATCTAGATGTTAAGCAAACAATTGCTTGAAAGACATTGATGAACTAAATGCTGATGTTTTAAGTGTCTGAGAAATTAAATTAGAAACTGAAAGCCAGATTTGTCTTATGCTTTACAAAGATGCATAAGCATTGCGCTTTTTACTGTGGAATTATTTCCCATTGCTCTCTTGAGCTCTCAGCATTAGGCCATCTACCACAACTAAATGTTATAATCAATTCATAGATGAACTCTTAAAGAAAACGAATGTTCCCGAATTCCATAAAGATTGACGATGCCCATGAAAGGATGGCATATATTTTGTGACAGAGTAAGATTTCTTATCTGTCCTGGGAGCTATTGACTGCAGACACATTGCTATTCAAGCAGTGGTAGTTAATGATTTAATCTTTATTAATAGGAGAAAAGATTCCATTCATTTAATATGCAGGTTATTTGTGATGCTAAATGCAATGTAATTGATGTAATTTAAAAGTTCCAGGGATAATGTCATGATTAATTCATCTGTAAACAATCTGGCATCTTTCATTTTACTGAGGCAGGCAAAAATTTTTAACTAGCTGAAATGTGGGTAAGAGCATTTATGACAATAATTATCATTTAAAAATATAATGCAGTATGAAAGATGAATGTCCTACAGGACATTTTGCATTTGCTGTAAGGTCTTAAGAGCTGTAATTCGGCATGATTCATTGTCTCTGTATGAAAGAAACACGAGGACAGCATAACTAGCTTTGTGTCTTTGGGCTGAATGAGGTTTTAGAATTTCATGAGAGAGGTTACTGAGCATATTTCAAGGGTCAGTTTTTTGAGAGTTTTGCTACTGCTATGCAACTATTCATTCATTGTATCATTTATTCATCCATTCAATAAATATCATGAAGTGCCTTTTAAAGGACAAATGCTTGGAAGGGACTGAGGATATGTGTACATAGATTGTTTCTGCCATCAAAGACATCTCAAGTAAGAAGATAAAATACAGCTAATATACCATGGCATACATAAAATGGATGATATGGTAACCTAGGCTTGGGGGAACAGGCTGGAGGCACCGATATGTGTTTTACTTAAATTTAAATTTACTTAAAATTGCATCTTAAAGGATGAAAGTCAATTCTAAGAAAGTTTTTGCAGGCAGAGAAGATGACATGCAAAAGCATAAGTTTTAAAAACAAAACCATTTTAATACACAGTAAAACAAAAGGCAAGGGTAAATAAATGACATACTTTAAGCAATAAGAATTGGAATTAACTGTAGAGGCTTGGGGCCTTCAGTCTAGTTACCTCACAGATGTGTTAAGGCATATTAAGTTAAAAATTTTATGAAAATGTTTCTCAGTTGCATTAAAAACTCAAAACTTTAAAAAAAAAAGCAAATTGTGTTATTTACAAAATTAAGAAGAGTTATTTAGAGCATCATAGGCAAGGCAAGGAATGTTGTGGAGCTGGATTGGGGGGGTGCGGGTGGAAAGGTGCTAGAATGTGGAAGGCAACATGGACTACTCCAGAAGCCAGACCTCTCTCTGTGGATTGTGGAGAGTCACGGGAGCACAATTATCTTGAGTAGATAATCTTGGAGATTTGAAAGGGGTCAGACTAGAGGCACAGAGAAAATGGTTAGGATTCTGTTGATGGCATCTGGGGAAGAAATGGGCTATGGTTGAAACTTGAGAGTGAATGGGAAAATTCAGCATACATTTACTGTGTCAGAACACAGAGAACAAGTTGTGAGTTAAGTTTTATTAGGAGTCAAGATGAGGACTGAAGCCCGGGAGTTAGCATTTCAGAAAAATCTGAAAAACTGTTCCAAAGAGATGGGGGAAAGGTCAGTATATAGGTGGTGAAGGGAGGGTACATGCAATCAAGAATTTTTTTTTTTTTTTTGCAGAAGGTTTATGCTAGGCTTCACTGGTGTTTCAGAGGGTAAAGCATCTACCTGCAATGTGGGAGACCTGGGTTCGATCCCTGGGTTGGGAAGATCCCCTGGAGAAGGAAATGGCAACCCACTCCAGTATTCTTATCTGGAGAATCCCATGGACAGAGGAGCCTGTAGGCTACAGTCCACAGGGTCACAAAGAGTCGGACACAACTGAGCAATTTCACTTCACTTCACTATGCTAGTCGTGAGGAGGAGATGTCACCATGAAGGATTTCTGTGTTTTTCTAGATATGCAGAGATACAAGAATTGGGCTCATAAAGTCAGCTCCTGAAAATAACTATCTGAAGACCTGTCCTTCCAGTTTTTCCCAGGGCACAGAGTGCCTCATTTCTGCTTTCCACCCAGAACTCCTTTCAGAAGGGGTTGAAGGTCAACCACTGTAGCAACACATGACTCAAGCCTCGTAGAGATAGAGGGCGAGTGCTCTTGGCAAGGGCCAATCTGCACTTAACAGTGAGGAGAGGAGTGGAGGGAGCTGGGAGTGGAGGAAATGGAGGTGACATGTTGAGAGTTGTGTCTCGGAGAGAATGCAGCCTGAATACTGAGTGCCCTGAGTCCTCAGCTTGCCATTGACCATGGTCACAGTTGCAACTGGCTATGTATACAAAAGGCAAAAAGTAGTTCAACGGTTGCTTATTACTATTGGATAAAGCGTTTACCCCAAACTCCAATGTATTCTATGGAAATAACTGAGTTCATAAGGCAAGCTGTTCAAATACAGGTCTGCTGTAAAACCAGTTGCATGAATGGAGGAGGGAGATTAACTTCAGGGCCTTCACTTGTGAAGAGAGAATAGGAGTGGCGTAGAGTATATATGTCAGTCCTGATCTCCCAATTTGTCCCACCCTCTCCTTACCCCCCCACCCGCCCACCTCATGCCCACATGTCCGTTCTCTCTGTCTGTCTATCCCTGCCTTGCAAATAGGTCCATCTGTACCATTTCTGTAGATTTCACATATCGTTAATAAACAATTTTTGCTTTTCTCTTTCTGACTTACTTCGCTCTGCATGACAGTGTCTAGGTCCATCCACATCTCTGCAAATGACCCAATTTTATTCCTTTTTATGGCTAATATACCTTTGTACATGTGTACTACATCTTCTTTATCCATTCCTCTGCTGGTGGACATTTAGGTTGCTTCCTTATTCTGACTATTGTAAAAGGTGCTGCAATGAACATTGGGGTATTTGTGTCTTTTTGCATTATTGACATGTATAACTATTATGTGTAAAACAGCCAGCCAGCAGAAGCCTGCTGAATAGCACAGGGAACTTAGCTCAGTGCTCTGTGATGCCCTAGAGGAGTGGGATGGCAGGGTCTAAGAGGGAGGGGGTTTATGTATACATAGCCAGTTCACTTCATTGTACAACAGAAACTAATACAACATCATAAATGAATTATACTCCAATTAAAAAAAATGGAGTAGAGTCATATATCCACAGAATAGGTTCAAGCAGGTGGACTTTTGCAAGGGTCAGGGAGTTAGAGGATATTTGTTTTACATAAGAAACATAGTAGTTTATAAGGTCTTGACAAATGTTAACTGTTTAAATGCTTTTTCAAATTCCATGAGATAAAAATTGTTATAGATGAATGAAGAGAGTTACAGCGAGAGTAAGTAAATTGCTCAGAATTCACTGCTGTGAATAGAAGAGCCAGGATTTGAACAGTCAGGCTGCAGAGACCTTGCTCTTCCATGCTCTTAACATGCTATATTATATAATTTGGGGGATTTACCATAAGACCATAGTGTAGTGATTGAATGTTATCGTTTGGGACCTCTTGGATTCAATCCTGCTTAATAATAATGAATGAGGTCCTTCCATTTATAACTTTAGAAATACAACACTAGTTTTGAAAAACTCACATCGTATAATGAGTTTTACACCACTTTATATATAATGTTAAAAATAATATACAGGTGCAATTATACAACTTCATTGGTATCCTTAGCCTTGAACTTCTAAAATGGATCACCTTCAAGAATGAGAAATCCAGGAGTAGAAGAGAATGCATATGTTTCAGGATGGGCATAAAGAAAAATGGAATGATTAGATGGGGACTGAACTGGAGACTAGTAAAAGGCATGTTAATCGGTCGTGAAGCCTGTCAGAGCCTGAACAGCAAATGCTGGCAGTGGACCAACTGGTCTGGTTTTATGATTTGACTTTCACAAGCAACAGTCAGTAAAAAGGAAGCCTTGTGTGTGTTTCTGTGTGTCTGTGTATCTGGGGTTGGAGAAATAAATGATCTTGTTTTTTCAGGGTTACCAAAGGGAATTTCAATAAGGCAGATGGAAAAGTGAGCAGTTGGAATTTTAGGAATACATATTTACATAGTTTTGTACAGTTCAGTAATAATCCAGATAAATTGCCTGGGCCAGATGGTTGGTTTATCCAGCCATGCTGTGTGCCTTTTTGTATGCAAATGAAATGTCTACATGTCAAGAGAGCTTTGAGAAGAATCCAAAAGGAAGCAGCCAATTCAGCCTAAAAGGTGATAAATTTAGGACCCAGGGAGGAAAATACTGGCGGTTGACAACATTGTTTCCTAATACATCCTAGTCATTTAATTTTAATAAATGAATGTGAACTTACTGATCACCTAACTGCTCTCTAATAGATGTATTATGGCATAGTCATTTGCATAAGAATGTGGCAGAAGAGGAAAATAAAATTATAGTCTTTCTTCAATTCTTGGTTTATTCAAAGCATTTCAGTTTCCCCAAAACTAATCATTGAGAGGAAATTAAGAAGAAGCCCCTAAGTGGTTAAGAAATTGCACTCTCACACTAACTTCAAGAAAATGCCTGTTGGATCTAAGTTAGGAAGGAAAGTATAGCTGATCAGAATAGGAGTGAAAGTGAAAGTCACTCAGTCATGTCGGACTCTTTGCAACCCCATGGACTATACATACAGTCCATGGAATTTTCCAGGCCAGGATACTGGAGTAGGTAGCCTTTCCCTTCTCCAGGGGATCCTCCCATTCCAGGGATTGAACCCAGGTTTCCCACATTGCAGGCAGATTCTTCACTGGCTGAGCCACAAAGGAAGCCCAAGAATCCTGGAGTGGGTAGCCTATTGTCTCTCCAGGGAATCTTCCCAACCAAGGAATTGAACCTGGTCTCCTGCATTGCAGGTGGATTCCTTACCAACTGAGCTATGGGAAAGAGGCCTGAAATCATGATGAAACTCACATACCTGTTTCACATAAAGGCCCTGCCACCTTCAATAACTGTTTTTATCAAGTTATTTTCTCTCACTGAAGAGGTGGGTGGTGGATATGGGGGATGTGACTCTCAGAATTTGGCCAGCATCTACCTTAAAAAGAACTGAAGATCAAACACTGCTGTTGATAATTTAGTACCAAGGAAGTGTATTTCTGTGTCATCTAGGATTAGGAATAAAGCAAAATGTGGAAGAGAAAAATGATAAAATAGCATAAATTATGGGTAAGCAAAGAATTTCTCCTGGGAAAAGTGAGGAGTCTAGAGCAGGAATTCCATGAATGAGAGACCAGTTTGAGATTGAGATTGATAGAAATTAGTTATTTTGCTGGAATGGTTTGAGTAAATCATTTTGGTAAGCTTTTCTCTCCCCTGACCCTTCTCTTAATTGACTCTGAACCATCTGCCACAGGAGCAAGCACATACATAACCTAAGTCTAGCCAATTACATCACTCCATCTGTCTGGCAACAGTGATTGGTCCAAAGAGCAGGCATGTGACTCAAGCAGAGCCAATGAGATTTTTTTGGTATTGTTACCTGGACATTGATACCTGGACAGGTGGCACTAGTGGTAAATAATGTGCCTGCCAACATAGTAGACATAAGGGTGTGGAGTTCAATTCCTGGGTGGAGAAGATCCCTTGGAGAGTGAAATGACAATCCACAGAGGAGCCTGCAAATAGTCAAACATGACTGAAGCAACTTAGCATGCAGGAAGAAAGTATTTTTCCCCTGAGCATTACTAAACCTAGATGTTGTTGGTAGGTAATCTTCATTGGTCACTATGGACTTAGCCTACTGGCATTAGGAGAGAAAGAGCTGTCTCTCAAATGGAAACAAACAAGCGAAGACAAGCAGAAATGAGAAACAAATGGAGAAAGGATCTCTGTTTCTATATCTAGCCTACCCTGATTTGGTTATTGACATCTTTCAGGTCCCACTTTTAGGTTCTATTCCCATTCGACACAAAATTAGCCACCTAGAAATAACCACTCCCTTTCCCCCCCCCCCGAGTTATCCAAGAATGTGCTTTTTGAAAGAAAAGCATCGAGAAGTAAGTGATTAAAAAAAAAAAATCAAATCATAGAAGGCTGTGGGAAAAAGGAGAGATTTTAAAATTAAAAACTTGAAAATGTGTCAGTACTGAGATATGATGAGATCTAACCTAAGAAATGACTGATAAAATCTTGAGTCAGATTCTTCTCAGATCAAAGTTTTAGACTCTCAGTCATGTCCAACTCACTTTGACCCCGTGGATTGTAGCCCGCCAGGCTCCTCTGTCCATGGAATTTTTCAGGTAATGTGGAGTGGGTATCCACTCCCTGCTCCAGGGGATCTTCCCAACCCAGGGATTGAACCTGACTCTCCTGCATTGCAGGCAGATTCTTTACTATCTGAGCCACCAGGGAACCTTAGGCAGAGATAAGATGCTAGGTGTTTATTTTCCAGGCTGGTGTGCTTACTCAAGTGCAAAACTGGTATATGTCTGACTCAGAGTCCCTTGGTATTCAATTAGTAGCTTTACACGCACCACATGATGGCAGGAGCCATTTGTTTTATTCCAGTTATATAAACCACAGATAAGAATGCATGTGAGCATGGTAAGTCTCTTCAGTCTTGTTGGACTCTTTGCGACACCCTGGACTGTAGCCTGCCAGGCTCCTCTGTCTATGGGATTGTCCAGGCAAGAATACTGGAGTGGGTTGCCATGCCCTCCTCCAGGGGATCTTCCCAGCCCAGGGATCGAACCCGCATCTCTTATGTTTCCTACATTTGCCACTGGTGCCACCTGAGAAGCCCCACAGATTAGAATAGGCCTTGGCAAATAGCAGTTGCTATATGAATGTTTTTTAGTAACTGTATGGTCATAAAATATTTTATGAGATTACATATTCAATCATACCTCTTAAGCTAAAATATCCTCTTTCACTGGGCTTTGGAAAAACATTAGTGAATATTTATCATAAAGAAAAAGATCAGGAAGAAAAGAACGAGGTAACCAAATTAAAATCTTAGACATACCAAAAATGAGTGATAATAGATAGTTCAGGTAGTGAGAAGCTCTGCTAATTGGTTTCCAAACAAGGTGAAGAATATCACGGTAGAAATGTCCTGTATCTCAAAAGGTAATACAGTAGCATTAAACTTCTCTCCTCTGCATTACAAATGCCATCTGCCTTTTGATGATACTATACTCCAAAGACTATGTTCTATATACTAAGTTTGTTAGATAAGCCACATGTGCTCTGTTTCAAATCACAGAGTAATAAAAGTAATTTAGTTCTTTGATAGATTTGCATAATTCCCTAACTGGGCGACTACTGATTCCCCTTAAGAAATACATATACAGAACCTCTCTACAAAAAATAGAGTTTCTAAATTTCAACTTCTGTGTGGCTTGTGTTATTACTTTAAAAGAAAATAATCTCTAGCTGTTTTTTGTTGTTGTTGTTGTTCCCAGGAGTTTTTCCAATTCCTTTATATATCTACCCTAGAATGTTCAATTTTTCTCAGGCTCCTTAAAAATCATTCACGCCTTCCTACTCATTTTCACTTGTTAATATTGACCCAAGTTTTCTCTTCATCTCATATTTTACCTTTTTATCTTTATTTTGCCTCTTCCCTTCTCAGTTGTGCCCCTCCCAATGGTATTTTCAGGTTATCATGTATCTTTTTTTTCCACCCAATAGCTTTTCTAGAGAAGTTCAAGATGGACATAATTGAGAAGTGGTGGTCATGATTTTTTCCATGGACACAAAAGTTCTAATAAAGATTGATTCTTCTTGTATGAAATAATTGACCTGTCATACTTTTGCTAGCATTTCAATTAGAACAGAGGTTATCATTGTAATCCCTGACATATACCAATTTTCAGTTTAAATTCATGTATTCATTCATTTTCTCAGTCTACCCCAGGGATTGTGCATCTTATTTTTTTTTATATTGTTCCTTTTTTTTTTTTTCTAGTGACCTAGGACATCCGTCTCTCTAGCAGTCTGCTCAGGAGATTAGGATTGTTATAAAAGAAATATAAAGAGAAAGAATTACTATTCTAAGTAGAATTTTGCAGTAGGTAAATGCTAAATATCTTACTAAAGGATTTCAAGAGTCAAAGCCAGAAATCTCAGATGAAGTTGTTTCTTCTTTAGAGATTTTATCCCTCCCATCAATAAGGGTTGGACCTTGGAATAGATTTACTGTTTGAAGGAATAAGAAGGATGGATTAGAGGAAAAGAAAGTCTGAAACTCACTTTATAAAGCTTGGGAGTTTTGAAATGTGTGATAAAGGAGATAGGAAAGGCAAAAGATCAGACAAATGGGTCCTGTGTCTTCTCTCTGAGTCCAGTAAGTTAGAGAGGCAATTTAGAAATGGCAGAGATGAGGGCCCTTGACTGAAATAGTGTTCGGGATGCTGGGAGGAGGGGTGTATCTCAGCAGGCTGCCTTGGGCCAGCTTGAGGGTGACACTGATGGGCAAGAACAGTGTGGTTACAGAGGAGTCTGACATCTGGCATCCTCAGTCACTCTTCCTTCCTGTGTAGTCTTATGATCTAAGGAGGGACTTGGATGGTGACTGAGTGAAGAGAGGGCAGGTCTGGACTGCCGAGACCAGAGGCTCCATGGAGGATGTTATAGAGATGCAGACAGGTCTGTTGTGAAAGTGAGGTCACAATGAAGTCAATTCAGTCATTAGTCACCACTAGACCCTGACGGAAGAATTGATGCTTTTGAACTGTGGTGTTGGAGAAGACCCTTGAGAATCCCTCGGACTGCAAGGAGATACAACCCGTTCATCCTAAGGGAGATCAGTCCTGGGTGTTCATTGGAAGGACTGATGTTGAAGCCGAAACTCCAATACTTTGGCCACCTGATGCGAAGAGCTGACTCATTTGAAAAGACCCTGATGCTGGGAAAGATTGAGGGCAGGAGGACAAGGGGACAACAGAGGATGAGATGGCTGTGTGGCATCACCAACTCAATGGACATGAGTTTGAGTAAACTCCAGGAGGCCTGGCATGCTGCAGTCCATGGGGTTGCAAAGAGTCAGACACGACTGAGTGACTGAACTGAACTGAACTGAGACCGTGACCAAGTCAGAGGAGGTCACCCTGTGAATTCAGCCCTCATCCAAGTTAAGCCACCTCCTGACACAATGGGGATGCTCAAGAGGACACGAGTGTTGAATGAAGACCAAAGAAGTGAAGGGATGCTGTGCGGATTTTTGAATGATTCCAATCTGTGGGCATAAGGGCATGCTAACTCAAGGTACTATGTGCGTATGAGAAAGAAGATCAAAGAAACCTGAAAGTCTAACCAACACTTAAGGAATCTATAAAAGACCTAATAGTTCAAACTAAATTTTAAACCAATACAAGTCAATTTCACTTCCCCCCCCCCCCCAATATAGAGTTTAATTTGGGAGAGTGGGCAGAGGATTCTGGAAGACAATTTGATCAGTCAGACAAAAAGAAGTCAGTTTTTTTTTTTTTTTTTTTAACATATCTATGTAGTTGTGTGAGAAACTCTGCTGAAAGTGTTATTTGTATCACAATGGACAAGTCATTGCAAAACTGTTAGTATTGGGTTGGCCCAAAAGTTTGTTTGGGTTTTTCTGGCAGATGGAATGAAAAACTCAAATGACCTTTTTGGCTAACTCAGTATATTTTTTTAATTATCAAATATTATAATTGTACAATACTGAGAAGTATAGAACAAAATGCAATTATTGGAGGACAATTGGTCTGCAATATTTTGGGCCAACTCAATTCATATTTTTATTTGGAAAAATAAATAAGTTAGACAATCCTTAAAGTGTTTTCCAATTGTGAGAGTCTATATGCTATAGACAACACTTTGCTGGCAAAGTTCTGTATGGTAAAGGCCATGGTCTTTCCAGTAGTCATGTGAACGTTGTGAGAGCTGGACCAAGAAGGAAGAGTGCTGAAGAACTGATGCTTTCAAACTGTGGTGCTGGAGAAGACTCTTGAGAATGCCTTGGACTGCCAAGGAGATCAAATCTATCAATCTCAAAGAAAATCAACCCTGAATACTCATTGGAAGGACTGATGCTGAAGCTCCAGTATTTTGGACACCTGATGCAAACAGCTGACTCTTTGGAAAAGACCCTGATCCTGGGAAAGATTGAAGACAGAAGGAGAAGAGGGTGACAGGGTGAGATGGTTTGATGGCATCACTGATACGATGGAGGATGGCATTACTGATGCAAATGGTCAGGAACTTGGGGAAACTCCAGAGGATGGCAAGGGATAGGGAAGCCGGGCATGCTTCAGTTCATGGGCTCATGAAGAGTCAAACATGGCTTGGTGACTAAATAGCAGCAGTATGTAGTCTGTCCTTTTTATATAGAGGACAGCAGTGTCCCATTGTTTACTTTTTTTTTATGTGATAGAATTAAACTGATGTATTGAGCATGCCTCTTTCAGCCACACTTGTGACCAGTCTCATCAATTTTGAAGACAGCTAACGAAATCAAGCAGTGTTAGGTTACAGCCATAAAGAAAAGCAGAGATATCTACCCTTTAGAGAGTGAAACTTTCACTTTTTGATGAGTAAGATGCTCCAGTCAATGTAAACAAATATTTTTCAATTTTTCAGAGGCAGACGGCAAATCTCCTCATTTCCTTATTATGCCAGCCATGCATAATATGCACAGTTACAGCTTGGCCACAGAAAAACTTTTTTCCTGAAGTATATCATTTCCCTATTAAAATTCATAACTTTCCAAGTGCTATTTCCACTTTTCTTAGTTAAAAATTGATTCTTCCTGACCAAGCTCCCTTTCTGCCTGGCACTTGAAAAGTTGGTAAATTCTTAATTTTCCTTATGACTCTACCACAAAAGCTGCATTCTTTGTGACACTTGCTGACTCTGTTGGCCCAGCTGTCTGCCCAGCTAAGACTCTGGTTTTCCTGATTTCTGGGATCTGACTCTATTTCAGTATGCACACATTCCACAGTGTTAAGGGTCCATATACTGGGCTTCCCAGGTGGCACTAGGAGTAAAGAACCCGCCTGCCAATGCAGGAGACATAAAAGTCACTGGTTGGATCCCTGGGTCTGGAAGATCCCCTGGAGAAGGGCATGGCAACCCACTCCAGTATTCTTGCCTGGAGAATCCCATGGACAGAGGAACCTAGCAGGCTACAGTCCATAGGGTTGCACAGAGTCAGACATGCCTGAAGTAACATCATGCAGCATGTACTTTTTGGGACACTGAGGGACTTAACCCATATCGCATACTAACATATTATCACTGGTTAATATCTGACCTCCAACTCTGACTATAGACATAGGTACTCTACACAAGCTTCTTGGAGATCAGAAATGGTATCTTAGGGGGTCTTACATATGCTATGGTTCCTGATCTCTTAACTTGCAGAGTAAATGTTTCACAGATAAAATGGATAACTCTCATTCAACACCCACCTTCTCTTCCCATGTCTTGTTCCTTTTGATTCTCCTTATCCATGGCCCTTTTGTGTTTTATTTACCCATGCATCACTTTAATACCAGTTGTTCACTTTCAAACCAGTCCTCTTCTTTGGTTAAAAACAGAGTTTTGGACAGTTTGAAGATATGGCTGGTAATATGGCTTCCCCAGTAGCTCAGATAATAAAGCGTCTGCCTGCAATGTGGGAGACACAGCTTCAATCCCTGGATTGGGAAGATCCCCTGGAGAAAGAAAGGGCAACCCACTCCGGTACTCTGGCCTGGAAAATCCCATGGATGGAGGAGCCTGGTCAGTTACAGTCCATGTGGTTGCAAAGAGTCAGACACGAGTGAGCAATTTCACTTTCACATGAGTCATCAGTTTATATAAGTGCCAGATGACTTTTGTGTGTGCTCAGTCGCTTAAGTCATGTCCAATTCTTTGTGACCTCATGGACTGTAGCCTGCCAGGTTCCTCTGTCCATGGGATTCTCCAGCTAAGAATACTCAACTGGGTAGCCATTCCAGGGAAACTTACCCACCCAGGGACAGAACTCTCATCTCCTACCTCTCCTGCATTGCAGAAAGATTATTTACTGCTGAGCCACTGAGTAAGCCCACCAGATAATGTGAGGAAGTTACATTTTAAATTACTTTTTGACCAGGCTTTATTTTTTTTGGCCCTAAGATAGTTTTGCACAGGTGAATCTTACTTTCTTACTCAAAATACAAAAGCTTAATTATTACATCATGTTCACAATTATAATATGCTGTCATTTTAAATTTAATTAGAAAAAGAGGGCAAGATATACAAAACTTGAGTGTACAGAACTTTCCTTCCATAACTGAACCAGGGATAGAACATAAGTCAGTTTTATTCCTCACCTGGGAAAACTGATATAACTTCTTCTATATCCACTCTTGTTATATGCAGTAGAATAAATAATAAGAAAGTGACTCTATTTGTAAAGGAGAATGGTTCAGAAAACCTTGAGTAGAAATTTCAAATAACATGGTAGTTACAAACTGAGTGACTTATTTGTCATGGAATCAATAAAGCTATATGTGAGAGGTGATGGCAGAAAACTAGACAAAAAAATGTATAATACAGCGATAAAAATATACCTGGAAATGTTATGAAACAAATTTGAAACCTATTTCATTGCTTGAATGGAGTCTGTGTTCAGAATGATAAGAGAAGGCATTCTGTATTTTCTATCTCGATGATCTTTTGTAATTTAAACAAGAATATCATGGGACACTGCCCAGCGGGGCTTATGCTGTGCACTTTGTGTATTCTGAAACAAGCCCTGGGCTTGGAATTAGTGAAGTAATTGATAAATGTAAAGCTTCAGCATGACACATAATTTAATTTCCAAATGTTGAAACAGAAACTCGGCATCTCAGAGGTGCACTGCTGTCTTAGTTGGCATTTCTTCTTGCATCACAGTGCAATTGAGATGTGATTCTTTTCTTTCAAATTAAATAACTTCCCAATGCTTTTTTCTGAAAGATGCTGTTTTCTGACAAAGTCACTTTGTACATGGCCACTCTAGAAATGAGTATTGTGGTGGGACCTCAGATCCTCTAGACAGTTGATTTACTTCCCAATTTATTTAGGGCAATTGTTTTGCTTTTAACCCCTGGGGTGAAATTTAGATTTCTACATGTGGAGAAGATTCAGCAAGTTTGTAATGAATAAAGGCACTTGAAAATTATAACAAGTCAAAGAGGGACAAAGGTTAGTACTTCATATTATAACTTTCCAAACTGACTCTTTAGTTTGTCAAATGTGAATAGGAAAACCTGTTTCTATATCTACATTGACTTTTTATGTTCTTTCAGGAATAAGAAATCTGACAGCATTCCCTACTCTCTATCAGAGAAGAAAATTAAAGGAAACTGCAAGCACTGTAATTACAATTGCCTAGTCTCAATATACATATGTGTGTACTCGCACACAATTCTCAAGCTACCCTGATCTTCAGAGTAAAATGATTTTTGAGAGTTGGGAAAACAGTTATAGCAGTTAAAATTAGTACTTTGGAGAGAAAAAAAGAACAAACATAACATTAAAAGAGATTGTTTTATTCCTTCTGCAGCATATTAGAAAAGTTTTGCTACTGCAGTATATAATAGCACATCTGGATGTGTGTGTGTGTGTGTGTGTGTGTGTGTGTGCGAGTGTGTTGTTGTTGTTGTTGCTGTTGCTCATTGGCTGAGTCATGTCTGACTCTTTGCCACCCCATGTACTGTAGCATGCAAAACTTCCCTGTCCTTCACCATCTCCTGGTGAAGTTCGCTCAAACTCATGTCCATCGGAGTCAGTGACACCATCCAACTGTTTCACCCTCTGTCTCCCCCTTCTCCTCCCGCCTTCAATCTTTCCCATTATCAGGGTCTTTTCAATGAGTTGACTGTTTGTATCAGGTGATCAAAGTTTTGGAACTTCAGCATCAGTCCTTCCAATGAATATTCAGGGTGATTTCCTTTAGGATTGGCTGGTTGGATCTCCTTGCTCCCCAAGGGACTCTCAAGAGTCTTCTCCAGCACCATATTTCAAAAGCATCAAATCTTTGGTGCTCAGCCTTCCTTATGGGCCAACTCACACATCCATACATGACTACTGGAAAAACCATAGCTTTTACTATTTGGACTTTGTCAGCAAAGTAATGTTTCTGCTTTTTAATATGCTATCTGGGTTTGTCATAGCTCTTCTTCCAAGAGGCAAATGTCTTTTATATAGACATGCATATATAACATACATATATATGATGTATATATGTATCCTTGTAAATATCTTCATTACATATTTGATTATTTTCAATATGGTATTGAAATGTGGTTTTATAAGTAATTTTTCCCTATGAAATTATTGACAATTCAGCAGGAAAATAAGTGTCTATACTATGAGAAGGGAATGTTACATTACAGGTATCACCGTTAAAGATGCTTAGCTTCAATGATGACTCTGGCAATGGATATGTGAAAAATTAAAGTCAACCATGAGTGTGTGGGGTTATTCCGCTAATACTAAGTATAAGTCAGTATTAGTACCTATAAGGCAGGTGCAGAGAAAAAGAGAACGAGCCTGGCAGTCAGGCAAAGAAAAGGAAATTTATTAAAGGGAAATGAAAGGGTTACTGGCCCTTAAGAAGAACCAACAACCCACCCTTCTGGTAGATCCCTCTTATACTCCATTGATGGGAAACCGGGTCCCC